>NC_041009.1:42893105-43200891 GCF_004193775.1 Glycine soja | reverse complement strand
GTATGATATAATAGTAAGTAATGTGATGTGAAAAACAAAACATAGAAAAAGATACATATTAGGATAAAAAATCCAATGTATATTAAATATATAGAGTACTGATATATATTTTCAGTTATAATTTTCACAATATTTTTTGTGATAAGAGAGACAAGAGAGTGTAAACTAAAATGAAGATATATGGAGAGAAATAAAGAGAAAAAATGTTATAGAAGTGTAGCAACAAATTTAAAATAAAATTAACATAACAACTTAAGAGCAAAGGTATTTTATTTTCTATACCTCTACATGACATGCGAAAGGAGGAAAAAGAGAAAGAAATTAAGAGCAAAGGTGACTCTGACAAGAAGTGTTTAAAAAGTGATGTAGAATTATTAGGATTGATATATTATATACAACCTTGGTTTTTTCATTTCACAGGTTTTACTTCCTTTCAGGTGTAAGGGTTTTGGTCTAAAGACTCTAAGGATAATGTAAAATATAGGTGGGAGGGGGAACATTTTTTGTGTCATATACTTCACTGTATATTACATATATATGGGGTAGGCAACATTAAACAAAGTTGTGAAATTAATAACTTACTTGCATGTGCCAGTGAAGGGAGATGGGGAAGGAATGAGTGGTGGTGAGGGGATACTAGGGGTTCCAGGGTCAACTGGAGTAGTTGGTGGGCTCACAGTGACAGGTGTTGGGGGGCTACCTCCATAGTATCCACCTGAGGGAGGGTTTGATGGTGTTGATGGAGTTGAGGGTGTTGTTGGATCATGATGTTGTGGAGGTGATGATCCACAGTTTCCACCTGAGGGTGTTGATGGAGTACTTGGACTACTGTGATGATGTGAGGGTGGAGAGCTTCCATGGCCATGAGATGGAGGAGTACTACTGTGTGAGCCTGCAATGAGTGGAGAAGAAATTAAAAAAAAAAAAAGACAATATATATCATCCAAATTAATACGTGTTTGGAAATTCGTTGAGAAGTAAGAAATCACTTCTGGATGTAAAAGTTATAACTATTAGTTTGTTATTAAAGACAAAAAACTGCATCTGACACGTGTAACCAAACACACTCAATCTTTTATTAACTTTTAAGTTGGTTCATTTCAAACTTCCAGCAACGTATGAATAAAAAACTAATAATGATATTACCTCTGGTCCTTGTTATAAGCAACAAGTGTAGTGTATTATGTTATGAAAAGGACCACATGCAGGTAGTATAATTATGCTATGAAAAGTTATATTCACTCATACAGTTGCTAGCAATACACACTATATATTTATGCTTTTTGCATCAATATTGGACTAATTTATGTGGATACTTCAGTTAGAGGATTACACAGAGAATCGGAGAAACCTGAGGGGGGACTTCCAGCATGTGGATCTGGGGTGTAGTAGTTCTTCTGATCTTCAACAGTGGTGGATACTACAGGAATGACAAGGCTCTGAGAGATCACTCCAACAAGCATTGCAAACATGGTGAAAGAGGCATGGCTTCTTTTCCTCTCCATTGCTTCTAGCTGCTTAGAACACAAAAGAAAGAGAGAGAATAGATAAAATAAGGGTTACCAGAGGATTTTGAAGTGTGGTTTGGGGAAGGGAGAAAGCATGGAATATAAAACAGTTCACAGAAGTGAGAAGTAAATATTAGCGGGTGGGAAGAGTGTGTGGTTAGTTGATGTTTTGCAGGGTGCATTTACTCATGATATTAATTCACTACTTCTTGTAATATAGCCTGAAATTTTCTGAAAAAACCTTGAGCACATGTCTAATACATCCAAATATCCTCTCTCTCCAAACCCTTTTATTTTTTTTCAAAATTAAGCTTAAGCAACTTGTGTGCAAATTTGGTACTAATTGAAGGTACACCCCATTTTCTTAGCATATGTTTACTCTAAAGAAGTTTAGGATATAGAAACCTTATTTAGCATTACACAAATTGTCTCATTCAATATATTAATTAGGGGAGTTACCTTGAACATATAATATCAATCGCTTGAAAGTGAAATCTACAACACAGTTCCCCCACATTTGTGGGAGCAGGATAGAGACATACCCTTAGGTATAAATGAATATCAATATACAAGTTACTTTGAGAAACAGTTGTGGCTGATTGTACCAGGCTGTGGCAATCAATACATAGTATGTGTATGCTTTTCTGTATTAATAAATAGACATACAGAAGGTGATGCTGTATAAAATGTTATAGTGTATATAAACATGGAAGATTGAGTGCACCTAGCTAATAGAAAGGAATTAACCTGATTTACCAATTTGAAATTTCCAACCCACCTTGGTACATAAAAATTTCAAGAAAATAAAAGTAAAAGGGGAAAAGTTTAATTGCTATGGCTTGGAAACAGCTAGCAAAGTTCATAGGTTGGTTGCTTTTCAGTTGAGTAGGCTACTGTGGCCAATATACGTACTCCAAATTTCTACCATTGTTTGTGTGTGGTTCGGGTCAACTGGCATAGATTTTGAGTCTTACATTAAATGGGACTGGGCCAACATTATTTTGTCTGAAGTATGGTGAACAATTATATTGAATTTGTGTAGTTCACTCATGCAGCAATTTTAGTATATACACACGTATGCTTCCTAGGCTTGCTATTTTAATAAAAGTTTAATTAGCTTTTGATACCTATTGTTTAAAATAGGAGTTTTGGTCCATATAGTTACAATTGTTAAACCTTTTGGTATTGGATGTCTAAAGTTGCCTAATGCAAACATCCATATTCTTCAAAATTGTTACAAAACTGGAATTGATGATGTAAATCCGTCAACAAAACAAGCACAGTCGCCGATGGCTCTGACCCAATGCCAATAAGGTTCTCAATTCGTTTATGAAAGTTTGTCACGCGTGATTCTGCCTTGGCCATGGTTGATGGCACAACAAAGTCTTGTTTTCTTTTCTTTATTTATTTACGACGATTAGACGGAAGTTGATCCATATAGCCGACCCACCTAGTGGGATAACGCGTTGTTGTTGTATTTATTTATGACGATTAAAATCTACCCAAATCTCTTTTTAGCTGTTTTAATTTACACTATCCGTTGCAGTTTTGTAACACTTTTAAAAGATCTAAATGTAATTACGTTAAATAATTTTAGAGAACAAGGACCAAAAAAGTGTTATTAAAAAATTGAGCTATAAGAACTAAAATAAAATATTAATTACTTGTATTTTTATTTCATAATTGATATTTCTGCTCATTAACATCTGTTCTAAGTTTCCATAAAAAATAAAATAAAAATTGGTCTAAGTATAAACTAAAAAAAAAACTCTTTCTTTATGCATATATCTAGATAAATATTGTTTGGTTAAACTTAAATTTCACATAAAAATATCAATGAGTCTAATTTAGTTGTACGTTGTTATAAATTTTTTTTATACTTGAGTTCAATTCTTATGAATAAAAAGAAATTGACATAAAAATCACAAACTTTAAACTTTATTTTTTGTCGGTGTTTATAAAATCTCCGAATATTTATGTAATTATTATGTTTTATATAGACTAATTTAGATATAGAAAACAGTGCTACGCGTTATTTATATGTTATTTTTCGTGCAAAGGCAGGACAGTGGCAAGTGCAAAGTCAATGAGGCAGTTGCTGGTACTGAATTATTTAAAGTCATAAAATATTATGAACTAATTTGTTTAAATTTTTTGAAAAAATTTAGAAAAATGATTAAGCAGATAGGGTTGGTTTTAAGAAAACAAAAAATTACTTATTTTAAATAAAAAATTAAACAAATGCATCAAAAAAATTATAAAATCATTTATTTTATTTTAAAAAAACACTTATTTTAATTTAAATTATAGTTGATAAATCTTAATATGATATGATACATCATTTATTATTATTTTTATTAATAAGACTAAGCAGTCATAATAATTAGACAATTGAAAATTTTGGACGGGAATTAATTGAAAAAAAAAATGTTTCAATTAATCTTGAAATATTGTATAATAAAACTGAAGATCTTAATTTATTATTAAAAATATAGATATTGCAAAAAGTATAAACAAATAAACTCACGCTTTTAATATATTTTTAATGAAATTTATAATTAAATATTTTTTTTATTAATTCTTGAAATAATCATACTCTTAAAGCTTTCTAAGTCTTTGCCAGATAGTATTCGTACGAGAATGAAGCATTAGGCATATGGGTGGAAAAGAGGGGCCCAAACACTGAAATTACAAGTGAGTGAGTAATTCCAAAATAAATGATATTGACAGAAGGTAGGTGGGGTTGCACAAAAATGTTGCAATAGAATTGAATGTGGGTAGAAACCTTGCATTGACTCAGGCTTTAATTTAATACTATTGGTTTAGCTTCTTCTCTTTTCTTTTCTTTTTTTTTTGTTAGGATGAAAAGAAGTAGAAAACAGTGTGGCTATGAGCTGTTGCATAGATGCATGACACGGTTATGGATGATAGTTCAGAAACCATATTTATGAGAAAGTAAAATGGTAGCAGTGTTTGTTTGTAGCAAATACGTACTATTTGAAGCCAATTCTGTTATTGTCATGACTGTTTTGTTGAAGATGTTTTGGATGACTGCTTGTGGGATCCTTTTTTGGAGTTTGTAGTATTAAACTAATTGTTGGATTCAATTTATAGGTATATTAGATCAAAAAATTATTAATACATGCATCACAATAGTATATTAACAATACTAATGTACTAATGTGCCTCTTTAAAAAAATACTAATGTTTGTTGTCCAGAGCAAATGAGTTTAAAATATGTTTCTTAAATCCGTAAGAATCAAAGAACGTTATAAATTAAAAATATTATAATAATGGATATATTTTGTTCAATTAACTTATTGATATTTTTTATTCAATTTGAATGTTGAAGTATATATATATATATATATGTTATCACGAGGAATGGTATAGCTACGGGTATTAATGATTTCTCATTGCATTTGGGTGTACTATATTCATGGAAATATTATTTTATTAAGTACTTCTATACTTATATTTATCAAAACATTAGCTTCTATTCGTACAATTTTTATTTCCAGGTTAAGCAATTGGCCTTAATATACAATGCGTATACTCTTCCATTCCACAAATATGAAGTTTTTCATTTATTGTACATATACGTGCAAGAAACATTTCTCTTACTTAACTGACCTGAAATGGTTCGACAGACGTAAAGAAAGAAAAAACGTAATCAGAGGATAGTAGACAAGAATGAATAAAAACATCATATAGAACTCTAACAATAAGCAAAGTTAGTGGAGGAAGAAACCTTAAATTAAGTACACTTCAATTATAAGGGGAAAAATCGTCATCATACCAAAAATAAAACGTATAACAGAATGTTAATGCGTCAAATTTCATTCCTCATGGGAAAAGTTTATTGTGTTAAATATGTTAATATTATATTTACTTACCATTACCTATTGCATCGTCTAACACAAGTTATAGTTTTATTAATTAGTATTTCAAATTTGAGTCGTAATATATAGTTCCTGTAGATATTGAAAAGAAAATTTTTATCACTCATGATTTATTATACTACTCAATTCGAGTATAATTATCTTTTATGAAGGATGAGATACCCATGGGCTATATAAAAAAATAATATATTAATTTACTAATATGTGATACACAATAGTACTACAATTAACTTAGCCCCTTATATCCAGAAAAAAAAAAAAAAAGAGTACTACAATTAATGGTTACGTTTGAAAACAAAAAATTGTGAGTAAAATGGAAGAAAAAACCTAATTTTAATTAAAATTTATAATATTTAGTTTTGTTTTTAGATTTGGGATTCAACTCAAGAGTGCCCTCACAAATAAAAGTTATAGGATTAATTCCTTTGAAGAACAAGAAAAGTATCAAATAAGGAACAACTTCTCCATTTACATACGTTGTTGTATAAATTAATAAATTTTGTTTTAATTCTAATTAATTACAAATAAAAAAAAAACTATTTGAGAACAAACTCAAAATTTTTTAATTTAGCTGGGACTAAAAAAGCGTCAAAAACTTAAAATAAAATTATTATTTTATTAAGAATTCAATATAAAATAAAAATTTATTAGAGAACAAGTAAAAAATTAAATATTTATTAAGGATAAATTTAAGCCAAAGTTATATAATAAATTATACGGTTTAGGAGGATCAATCATAATCCCTTCACTACTTATTGAACTAGCATGCCTATTAGAATTTATGTTTTTACTAATTATTTCTCGCATTACCAATTTAAGAAAAAGAATGTTAGCATTACATCACCGTTAGGATGGTAAAATGAGTTGATTCCATTGGATTAACTCATCTAACCCATTAAAGGTTGAATTGGGTTGAAATATTTAACATACTTCAAAATAAGTTCAACTTAGTCAAACTCGCTTTTTAAGTGTGTTAAAGATGAGTTGGGTTGGATGAATCTGCTGGGTTGTCTTTTAATTTATTTTTTAAAATTGTATTTATTTTAATCCACCAAAAATTATTTATGGCTATAGATTTATTAATGTTTGTAGTTTTGGACTTTTATGGTTATTAGTATATGTAATTGATGCTTCCCCTCAAAAAAGAAATATGTATTTGATGTTTATATATTTGGATGTTTTGAAGGACTAATTAATGTGTATTATGATTATGTTAGGATAAAAAAATTATTTTATATTTGTTTGGTGTCATGGGTCATCATTTTTTATAATTGGGTGACACAACTCAACCAACAATTTACCTAAGATTGTTTGGGTTGAAATTTTTAACCCATTAAAATGGGTTCTAACGAACCCAGTCCATTTTTAGGAGTTTAAATTTAACATAGGTTGTTGACAATTAGAAGAAAAATATTAATAAAGAATTTAGGTAATTAAGTAACCACATCAAAGAAACTAAACAATCTACATTCTGCACTTTTGAAATTCACGTAAACTTTGGTTAATTTCTTTTTATTTTTTCTTTTTCTATTTTTTATTTTAATTCAGATATCAAATCTACACTAAAGGAAAGAGAAATCCACTAAAAATAATTAATCAAATTTCTTATTAAAGATTGATGTTCAACAAAATTGATAACTCCGATCGGTTAACAAATTCCATGGAACACCACGCTCAAGTTATGACGTTGTCGTTGCATGCAGATGTTCTCTTTATATAGTGACAATTTAGATTAGGTGTGTCGTGCATAGGATTATTTATATTTATAATTATATATGGTTAAAGTTATATGCACTAAGTATCTATTTTAAATGTAATTTAATTAATATATAATTTTAAAAATTATTATCAATGATATCATTTAGTGAAAAATATCAATTCAAACATATTTACAATATATATATATATATATATAATAAAAACCCATTTTTAAATATTAGCTTTTACCATTATCTTTTGTATCATCAAACTTACTAAATTTAAATAACTTTTTACATATTAACTGGCATCAAACATATAAATATTTAAATTAAAATTTTAAAATTCTAACTTCATTTTCTCTTTGGAAAAAAAAAGAAACAATTAAGTAAATGACACATTGCAAGAGACCTACTTGTATGTAGATATCTTATTTTATATATCTAGTACTATTATATTGCTACATTATGTTTAACGTTTGTGTGTAAATACTAAATAGTATAATAAAAACAATTTAGACAATTCAATAGTCTCTGAAAAATTATCTTATAACAAGAAAAGGTAGCTATGCATGCAGGAAGGCAAAATCTTACTAAATTACATATCATATTACTAATTATTCCATGTTTAGCATTTCTAAAGCAATCACCCATTTTGAGCTTTGACTTTTTGTCCAACGCCAAATGTGAATAGCCAGCCATGCAAAGATCCAAAACATTCTTGCCATCAAAACCACCTTTTCTCACCTCTCTCTCTCTCATCCCCCCTTTATAAAACCATAATTATCTACTCAACATTTTGAATTGCAGTTTTTGTAACTGCAATTACGACAACCACATTGGGGGTTAAGGCATAGTCAGCACTACCAGTGTTTGACAGTTACATTGACATCAAGCAACTCCTTTTTTTGCCGTAATTGTCCCAATAACCTTGTGTTGAAATGAAACTGCAATTTAAATACAACTAGGGTTTCTAACACGTGCATTTTCACAAAATTGAAAATGGCTTCTCCATGTTTTAGTTCCATTTTTCTTCTTCTTTCTATCTTCTTGTTGGCCTTAATCCAATTTGCATTGTGTGGGAATTTCTACGAAGATGTTGACAATCTCTTTGGAGATGTAAGGGTTGACATAAAAGATAAAGGCCAAAGCATGACCCTAACAATGGATGAATATTCTGGCTCAGGCATTGTATCCAAGAATGAGTATTTGTTTGGAAGATTCGACTTGAAAATCAAGCTTGTAGAGGAAACACTGTAGGAACTGTCACAGCATTTTATGTATGTCTTGTTCCAAACTCATTATTATTAATCTTTTCTTCATGTTTATAACATTATAAACATAACTCAAAGGATTGACGCATAGGTGTAAAGTTTTATTATGTTCATATAAATAAAAACGATCTATTTAACGAAAGAACTTGTAATTATTTTTTACTATTTGTAAAAAAAAATTGAATCAGTAACAATCATATATCGCAAATAGAATTAGTCTCTAATTTAATGGGTTAAAAGATAATCAAGATATGTGACCTAGGACAAAAAAATAACTATAAATATTAAAAATAAGAATAATTAATCTTTACCATAAAATTATATTTGATAATAAGCTTTTTTTCATTATATAAACTTTATATATATATATATAATCACACAAATGAATTTGAATATGATTAATCTTAATCGTTACAAGTCTTGTATATTTATATATAGATCATGAAAAAGTTATTGATGTGTTTAATGTACAGCTACTCTCTCAAGGATCAAACCATGATGAGATAGATATATAGTTCTTGGGCAACTTGACTGGTGATCCTTATTTGCTCTCAACCAATGTATACGCTGATGTTGTTGGGGGTCGTGAGATGCAATACTATTTGTGGTTCGATCCAACAGAGGACTTTCACACTTATTCCATTGATTGGAACCCTGATCGCATAATGTAAGTAACAATATATATATATATATATATATATATATATATATATATATATTTACTTTGTTGTTTTCAAAATTACTATATATATGGTTCTTACATAAAAAATACAAGAAAACACATATTTTTTTCATAAAATAAAAAAAGTCAGTATGTAAAAATATTATATTCAGTAAGAAAATAAGCTTAATTATTATTTTAGTCCCTCAAATTTAAATTTTCCTTTTTAATCTCTTAATTTTAAAAATTATTCTTTTTAGTCCCTCACATTTTATTTTTGAATTTGTAATCGCTAGAATTTTTATTTTAAAATTATTATAAATTGTTAATTTATTATTTTGTGTTTGGCACGCACTCATGAAAAGGAGCTAAGAAGAGAATGTTTCAAAATTCACACACAAAAAAAAAATTAAATTTGGGGAATTAACAAAATAATACTCCTTTGAGAGACTAAATTGATATTTAAGCAATAAATAAGTGTAATTTTGAGAAATATATGTGTAATTGATATTAGCCTTTAATTTTGATACATTATTATTATAAGATTTTTATATCTTCAACTAATTACAAATTAGATTTGACTTTTAAAATAATTATTAAAAAATTAATAATCTTACTGTATATAACAATAAATCATGACAATGTGAGCACATTTTGATTAAATTCTTAATGCTAGTCTTAAGAGAGGACATATAGAGAGAGAGAGAGAGAAAAACATATTATATGAAAGTGAAATAATTAAATATGAACCGTATAATCAAACATAAGCGGTCAAAATTTAATGTCATGTGACTTTTGACATTTAATCTCAAACCTTTATTTATAGTTATATGATCCAGATTTAATTTTTTTCACTCTCATATAAGATGTTTCCTCTTATAAGATCTCTCTCTCTCTCTCTCTCTCTCTCTCTCTCTCTCTCTCTCTCTCTCTCTCTCTCTCTCTCTCTCTCTCTCTCTCTCTCTCTCTCTCTCTCTCTCTCTCTCTCTCTCTCTCTCTCTCTCTCTCTCTATATATATATATATATATATATATATATATATATATATATATATATATATATATATATATATATATATATATATATATATATAACTTGTTCAAACTCATGTATATTAGATCTCGAATTTGTCTATATATGTTTCTTGTGGTTTAAAAATCTCGGTGGATGACATTCCCAACATCAGAGTTATACTCAATAGGCAAACCATTGGTGTTCCTTTCCCTACAACACAACCCATGAGGCTTTACACTACTCTTTGGAATGAAGACTCTTGGGCAACAAGATGGGGGGTAGTAAATCTTGATTTGTCAGATGCTCCTTTCGTGGCAGCATCGATCAAAACAAGATGGGGGCCACATTTTGTATATAATGCTTGTTATAGGTGCAAATTTAATAAGAGGCATTCGGCCCATCGATCATGATTATTGTGTATATATAGTTGACGATGAAAATAGATGGCATTTAAAAAAAATTCCTCAATTTCTAAGACGGTTCTGGGGACGACCGTCTTAGAATATATGTCATTCTAAGACGGTCGTGGGCCAAGACTGTCTTAGATTGTGGTACATTTTAAGACGGTCGAGGGGCCAAGACCATCTTAGAATGACATACATTCTAAGACGGTCCTGTGGAACCATCTTTATAGACTCCAACTCTTTTTACGACACCCGCTACAACTTTGTCTTACAATCGATGTCCTATGTTGAAGATAACCGATATAAAAGGCAGGTTTTGTAGTAGTGTAAGCTTCAAGCATTTCAATGCTAATGCATGCATTGCAAAGGAAGGTGGTGCAAGTTGCAAGGGGTTCAATCGTAGCATATTTAGAGATCTTGTTGAATTCTGTTTTTTCTGTTTTTCTGTTAGTTTTTATGTTATTTGTTAAGTTTTTGTTATTTTTCTATTAAGACAGCTAGTTTTATATAGCTTGCTCCTCAATATTTTCAGTATGATTGAATAATGAGAATTCATGAGCCCAATGCTCTTTACTTTCCAAATCTATTCTTTTCACATGGTATCAGTTGAAATTTTCCCTTCTGCTGTGATGTTTGATCCTTCTTGCAACCATTGTTGTTGTTGCAATTTCTTCACCCTGGATGCAAAATTCAACATTAAAGATCTTGGAATGCTCAAGTACTTCCTTGGTTTTGAAGTAACCCGATCCAACTTAGGTATTGCCTTGCATCAAAGAAAATATTGCCTTGATCTCCTTCAAGACACTGGTCTATTTGCTGCAAAACCCTGTTTCATACCTATGGATCCTACACTGAAACTTCACAAATCTTCTGGTGTTCCTCTTTTTGATCCTACTGTTTACAGAAGACTTGTGGGGCGATTATTGTATCTTTCTCACACAAGGCCTGATATTTGCTATGTTGTTGGAAAATTGAGCCAATATTTATAATCTCCAATAGATATTCACCTGCAAGCTGCACAACATGCTCTCAAATATCTCAAAGGAAATGCTTTGGAAGAGGCCTGTTTTTCTCCTCTTCATCTTTCACTTCTTTAACTGGATTCAGTGACTCAGATTAGGGAGCTTGTCTTGACACTCGAAGATTCATCATAGGTTTATGCTTCTTCTTAGGAACCTCCTCATTTCTTGGAAGAGTAAGAAACAATCCATTGTGTCCAAATCATCCTCGGAAGCTGAATATCAGGCTCTAGCTCAAGCATCTTGTGAAGCACAATGGTTACTGTTCTTATTAAAGGATCTTCATATTGAGCATCCTAAACCAGTTGTTCTCTATTGTGATAATCAAGTTGTCCTACACATAGCAACAAATTCTATTTTCCATGAACACACCAAACATATAGAAATAGATTGTCATGTGGTAAGAGATAAGGTTCAATCTGGTTTGATTCACCTTCTTCCTATCTCAACTCACGAGCAATTGGCAGACATTCTTACCAAGCCATTCTCACCAAGCCTTTACATGTTGGTCCCTTCAATCATATTCATTCCAAGCTAGGAATGTTTGACATTCACATTCCAGCTTAAGGGGGAGTGTTGAATTCTATTTTTTCTGTTAGTTTTTCTGTTATTTGTTAGTTTTCTGTTGAGACAGCTAACTTTGTATAGCTTATTCCTCTGTATTTTCAGTATGATTGAATAATGAGAATTCATGAGCACAATGCTCTTTCCCTTCCAAATCTATTCTTTTCATAGATCTTGATCAAGAAAGCAAGAAAAAAATGATAAAGGTCCAATCTAAATGGATAGTTTATGATTATTATCGTGATTTAAGACGTTACGCTCATGGTCTACCATTTGAATGCCGCAAGGAGAATCTATTAGATTAATTCAAATAGTAATTGAATTAATCATGCATGTTGCGCCATCATTTAATTTGTTATCAATTCAAATGGAATGATATCCTGAAAGCAAAGCTGGATTGACCCTGATAGAAGATGTAGTTGTTATGTTATATAATGTGTATTTGAATTGCCATGAAAGATTGTTATTCTATTAAAGGTAATGAATTTGAAGTTTTGACCTATTATCCCTTTTGATAGAAATATGTCATGGGAAGTGGTTTTCTCTTTAATGTTTTTTATTTTACTTTTTGTAAGATTTTTGGACGTTCTTAAACATAATTAAATTTTGTTTGGCTAAGGACATTATCTTTTTTTTCTCGTTCAATGTTTTCTCTTTTGAAATGAATTGCATACAAAATCGATACTTGAATTTGTGGATTGCTTCAATATATTAGCTATTAACAACCTTGAATAAATAAATACTATTCCCTCTTTATGAAAATGACGACACACAAATTTAAGAATGCAATCATATAACATTATCATCTATAAAATTTATTTGTAAGTTTCTAATGTAATATCTGTTATTATTTCTCTCGTTTATTTTAAGTTTATAAAATATTTTAGAGGTAGGTAGAGTCAAAAACAAAATTAAAAAAATAGTAATTAATATTCTCTTAAATTCTTAAATAGATACAAAATAAAATCATTTTTTCTTAAAAATGAATAAATAAAAGGCTTAAATATGAGTTTAGATTATAAATTCACGTTTTTTTCAACATTTTGGTCTCCATAAGTATTTTTTCATTTTTAGTCCTTATATATTTGTACTTTTCTAATTTTAGTTCCTTTAATATTTCAATTTTTTTATTTTTAGTCCGTGAATGTTCAAAATTAGTGATAGTTGAAAATTATGATTTTTCTAAATCGGTTATGGTCGCAATTTATGTTGAAAGTGTACCGGGGATCATTCTTTTTGCGTTGTGAAATTTAAGCCTATATTGCAATGGTCACTAGTATAGAGAAAAAACGTACTACTTAAAGTCTTTTCAACTTGTTTGTTATGTTTTTTCTGCATTTCTTCATATAAATTAAAAGGAAGATAACATTGTAGTTGTTATATTTTGGTATTTCTTTCTTTATATTAAAGTTGAAAAAGCATTGTTTTAGGTTTAAATCTTAAAGGACTTACTATATCTTTACCTCAACTACAGTGAAAATAGGCTTTATTAAATTTTTAACAGGGTCATAGGCTCCACCTATAAAAAATCCTACAACACGTTAGACCTACGGTTTATTCATCCATTTAATTTAAAATTAAAATTGATTGTATTAAAAAAATTCAATATAATTAAGCATCATTAATCCAAGCAATTCAAATTATGCGCTAGGATTTAGCACTGTTCACAACTAAATCGACAATGCTTCATATACACACAATCGCAATTCTAAATTAAATATTATTTCAAATTGATGAAGTCAACTTATATTACTATTTAACTAACCTAATTTCAATTAATTTCAAATTAAAAAGAATATACACAAAACAACCGTTAAGTAAAGGAGTATAAAACCTAAACCACATTCCTTGAGTTCCCTAGATTGACAAGGCAATTTAGCCTTCCATAGCCATCACATCGGAGAAGCTTGAAAAAATAATGTTGCAATAAATGTAGAAGAGAGAAGAGGAAAGAGAATTTCTTCAATCTAAAAAATGTAAAACTACACAAATTCGCACGCTAAATTGACCTATTTAAAATTCATGGTCTACCCCTACCTTAAGAGATGATCCATAAAATAAGATTTCCAAGAAGTATTCATGTCTTAATTGGGCTTAAAATGAATAGGATATACCCAAATTGGTAAAGGTATGTTAAATATGTGTGGTAACACATCTAACCCAACTTCAAAGCTAAATTTGACCTCTAATTTGTTCCAATTGGTCAATTTGATATTCCACAAATCTTGTAGGTCTTTTTTTTCAATGTGCCTAGAATGTAAAGAATATGAAAATTAGAAATCTACAGAGTTATGGCCAAGACACTAAAGCATGGCCAATATGCATCAAAAGTTCAAAACTTGCTTCAAAGTCCAATTCAAATCAATAATTAAAATTGATGTCAAGATCACCTAATTAGAACCTGCACATCATTACTAACAAAATCGGATAGATAAAAAAAAATAGTTATGGCAAAAGTAACTAAAAAATTAGTTGAAAATTAAAAGTTAAAAATCTAACTTTTTAAATTAGAAGTGTTCAGTAAAAATTAATTGTTAAAGTGACTAAAAAGTATAAAATGATAAAAAAATAAAAAAATTATGATTTATTTTAGAAAGATAATAAGAAAAATAAATAAATATATTAAAAATAAAAGTAGAAGAAAACAAAAAATTAAAAACTAATTGAAATATTTTACCAAACATAATCTTCTTATCGAAATTCATATAGATAATTAATGTGTCAAAATAGTGTATATTAATATTATGGTGTATTACGTTTGTTTTGGTGAATTATGATGTATTATATTAACATTTGATATACTTGTATAACTATTTTTTATTTGAGCCATTTGTCATAATGGTGTATAATAATGTTAGTGTACGAAGGTTCATTATGTATATACTAAAAATTTAAATTTCTATATACAAAAATTATACCGATAAAGACCAATCCAATGCTAAACCATTTGACTTTTAAATGACATTTTTTTTTTACAAAGACAACCACTCCTAATCCAAATTTAAATAATACTTAGAAAAAAACTCAAATCTAAATACTCTTTCACAAAACCTTTTAAATTTAAAAATTATATACATTCTTGTGAGATCATGAACATAGATAAGATAGATATTTTTCTTTTAATACGATTTATTTTATATTTAATGTTAATTTTTATTAATGAGAATGATTTGAGCTTACAATTTATCTTTTTTCCTTTTTTCTTAACCACCAAGTTAACTTTATAATTTCTTGTGTTAATCATTGTTGTTGTTTTTTTTTTTAACTCAAATCAGAAACACAGATGCACGTATGTAGATATGAGACAATTACTCCCACAAAGTAAATTTTATCATATGAATATATTAAATAATTATAATTATTTTTGCCCCCTTAAGAAATTAGGCGTTCCTCCCATAAAAATATCTTTTAAAAAAAAGAAATGTAAAAAAATATTTAAAAAAACAAAAAAAATTAATTCTAGTTTTATCCATTTTATTCTTTCAAATTTATAAAAATTTAGGTATTTTGCTTGTTTTTATCATGACATGGTATATGTGGTAAAAGCTTATAATATTTTTGCACATAAAACTATTTTTTCAGCTATTAAAAAAAAATGGATCCGTGGCTGACTCAAATATATATCTTCAACTTTTTAGTAATTGAAATTTTTTAGTAATTATATTAATTCAAATAAAACTCATAATCCAATGCTATCACTTATCGTTGCTATGTACTTGTAAACTTTTTTTTTAAAAAAAAAAAGGACATGAAAGTACGATCACCTTGAAACGTTACCTACCACGTTTTCGATAACAGAAATAGAACACCGCAGCAACGGCTCCACTCCCTGCCGCCATCACCGGCCACAGCACAAGCCACAACCCCTTCTTCCACTCTCTCTCCTTTCTCTCTCATTTCCACTACCTTAACTTTCTCCAATTCCTCAATTCTCTGTTTCATCTCTTCGATCTCTCTCTCTCTTTCTCCCCAGCCTTCTCTCTCGTCTCTTCCTCCGCTCCTCGCTCTCCCTCAATTCCGCGACGCTTAGCTTCCGCTCCAGATCGCGAACCTTCATCTGGCTCTCCGCGTTCAACTGTTTCAGAGATTTTGTTTCTCTCTAGGAACGTCACCGTACTCTCTCTCTCTCTCTTCGAGGAGGTTCTTCAGCGCCGACGCTGCCGCCTCCTCCGATCTCCTTCTTCAGCCTCTGGATCTCGTCCTTCTTCGTCGCGTTCTCGCGCTCCAACGCCTCGATCTTCAATACGGCGCCGTTCGCGGCCTCCATCAGAAAAACGTAGCGAGCGATATGACACTAAAGAGAGGGAGGAATGAGTGGTGGAGTGAGGGATTTTGATGAGAGGAAAAGGATTCCGAGAGAATCGATGACGCGGTCGCGAGGAGGAGCGTTAGGATGCAACTTTCGCACGAAAAGAGTCTCATTCAGTTTTTTTTTTTTTTCTTCCTCTTGTAAACCGTTGGTTTTATATAAGGAACATGAAGAAGTTCAAAATGTTAGGGACATGGAAAATCTTATCTAACGGTACCTGTTTAAATGTTTTTTTTAATTAACATTTCGAGGCAAAAAAATAATTAAACTTTTATTGGTTAAGATTAAGAGAGAAAAAAAAAATTATGGAATGACAATATAAAATAATTTTATAATTTTATATTGTCTTTCAATCATAAATCATCATATAAAATAAGTATATTAACTTTTACAAGATTATCTTAAATTATATCAATGATAAATTATTATTAAATTACAGTGTAAATATAACTTTATATTGTTAATATATCATTGAATCATAAGATTAATTTATGTGTAAGTTAAAAATAATTTTAGAAAAATAAATGAGAATTTTTTTTATGAAAGTTAAATCGTACATCAATTTTAACTTAAGAAATAATAATAATACATTTTGGCAACAATTAAATATTTGAAAATGGAAACTTGTATGTCTTTAAGCATCATTTACCATACATAAATTTTTTTAATTTATTCTTTCTTATTTTTTATTTTATATTAATTTTAAATTATATTTATATATGACATTAAAGGCTTAAATATTTATTTGTCAACAAAACAAATATGCTACTTTTTTCTTTTAGTATATATATTATTTTTTTTATTCCTGTAAAAAAGATATGTTTTTTTAAAAAATTTAGTGCTATAAGTTTTTTTTTTCATTTCTAATTCCTCCAATATCATTGTTGACTTGTTATTATTGTTGATATGACATTAATAATGTTTTATTATGCTGAGATAACATCATCTAATATCATTTTTTTTATGTGACACACAATGATATTAGTATAATATTTTTATTAACATTTTTTGTAACGATAATGACCTCTAATTAATGATAAAAATTAAAAATGATATCATAAAGACGAAAATTAAAAGAAAAAAATAACTTACAAAAAAAAAATCAACTTACAAGACCAGTTTCATATTTAAGTCATTTAAAAAAAATTACTTTTTTCATATGACATGAATACTTTTTAAATTGAAATAAAAATAAAAATAATTCAAAAATTATGTACTTTTATTATGAAAAAAAATATTTTTATTGAATAAAGAAATAAGACACTTTCAATAAATATTTAAATTAATCCTCATAATCTTTATTATAAAGTTTCAAAATTAACATTTAAAAATGGAATTCAAGTCACATCAATTTAGGATTAATTATCTAATAAAACAAAAGATATCTTTATTTTGCTATAACACATCGTAATTTAAAATGTAAAATCAAATCAAATTAAAATTATAATAAGATAAAATAGAAGAAAATATAAAATGCTAAAAGCTAATGTTTTAAAAAATATTATTTCAACGTTTTAAAAAATATTAAAAATTATTTAAAAAATATTTGCTTACCGAATAACTGAATGAATTTTTCAGCTAAAATGCTTTTCCGAATAAAACCACAGTGAAAACTCAAATTTATTTCATAACAGTGGATTAAACTCTCAGAATAAATAAAAATACCAATTAGTGCCACTAATTATGGAAAAACTTGAAATAGCGCCAGTTAGGACAAAGGGCTTTATGGTTGCACTTCTTAGGTGCCAAAATGAAAATCAGGCTCCTTATTTCCTCATGAGTGACAAAGGGATTTTATGGATTAATGTCTCATTTTCATGCATTCGGTATTTGTGAGTGCCAAAAGATATGTATTAAGGTCATCAGACTAGCACAACTTTGCTAGCTTTGGCTATCTCCAATGCATAATTTAGATATTTAATTTGATTCTCATTAAAGCCAAAATTTGTTGAGGTATAGGATGCGAGGCTTTTAAATTCCATTAATCCAATTAAAATACAAACATCCAAGACATCTGTTTCAAGATTGTGTCTTCACTGCAAACACCTAAAATGGTTATGGATTGACTTACAAGATAGGACTCAATTTCATCGTCAACAGTCTCATGATAGTTGTAACCAAAGTTCATACCCTTTGTAGGCCAGAGAAAGCTGACACTTTTTTCTAAGGAAGCACTGCCTTTAAGCCTCTCACTCTCATTTTTACACAAACCATCACCAGAGACTACAACAGCTCCATCCCTAAAAAGTGTCTTTTTCTCTAACAGGATTGCTCCCCCTGGCCAAAATATTCACAAGAAAAACACCCTTCTTCTAGAACATTCTTGTCATACCATACTGAACAGGACCAACTTTTCTATGAGCAGTGGCCCCAGCTGCAGCACCGATTCCACCATATTGATGTGCCTTTGGCTGCAGCATGTTTGTCTCTATGGCTATTTGATCACCTTGCTCTAACTTGTTAACTCCTGCCCTTGTCATAAAAAAGGGATTTGTATCAATATTAATAGCTATGTCTGGTGCCATCTTGGCATTAACTCCGCATTGTTGCTGTGCATGTTTTGCCTGCAAAGGCACACTCTTGTTGGCTTCTGTCGCTGGCCTTTCTTGGTTTCCAGTGCTGGATCTTTGATAGTAATATGCCGGGGGAACAGCTTGTGTAGGAAGCACAGAACCTCTGATGAATGACCTAGGATCATATGAATCCTTGACAATGTTACCATGCTCGTATGGAACTACGGGCCCAACAACTTTACCAGGTTTTGCTGAAAATAAGAATGAGAGTATTAGGCCTTGTTTGTTTATTATTTTGAAACACAGTTTTCTATTTTCTAAGATATACTAACAAAAGGTGGCTCCCAGAAGATGATACTGTTGATTAGTTATACTTTGAGTACTTGAACAGAACAATTGAAAAAAAAAAAAAAAACAGAAAAGGATGAGAAAACATTTATCAGTTCTTTTGGAAACGATTTTCAAAACTTAATAAATTTTGGATAAGAAATTGATTGCTGAGTAATGTAAAACTGTTGTAGAAAATAGTTTTAAGAAAAATAAAAAAGTGAGAAGGGAATCAAACATGCCTTAATTATTAAACTTCACAGACTAGAATGATAACAACCCTATACCTAGTGGAATTCTTTGTGGTCCCTGCATTGACCTTGGCACTGGAATTTCTGTATCTCTTGGGTTCTTGTTATATTCCTCAGCTGTTGGCCGGTTTTTGCTGGCAGCATTATTTGTTTGCTCTTTTGAGTGTACCGTATTTGAATGTACAATTGTAGACCTGATGAGAATATAATAAAATATATTATGCTCCTTATGAATGAATATTAATCATATAAGTCATGAATAGAATGAAAGCAAATGCAGCATGGAGTTGGTGAGGTTGATTTTGGTCTACCAAATTGTCATTACCTGCACTCTATGCCAAAAAATTGAAAAAGCAGCTAAATAGTATGGTTGGGAAGTTATTTCAAAGGTTAAGTGCCTGATAGCTACAGGTTACCATACTATAAACCCTGACTTCATAAATGTTAGCAGGCCAGAACAAAGGATCTGCAACTCTCCTATTATACTACTTGTCCACACCATGTTGGCATTTTATGTAATTTAATTTTAGAAAGAGTGGTATATCTATGTAAAATAACACCATTGTCTGGACCATAATTGTTACTTTACCACAACATTATTCTGTTTTGTAACAAAATCTGATCTGATGAAATGGATTATAATATACTTTACTAGCATGACTGTATTTGATAAATCATGACCAGAATCAAATTAAAGATCTATATTATAGGGCATTCAATCCTGTCATTACTATCTTATCATAAGCATAATGTAACCAAAAGTAACCATTTGTTGACAATAAAGCTACAATTGCAATGCAACAAATGCCAAATGAAATCCAATGCACAACTGCATTTATGAATCAGAATTACCTTGGCAGAGAAACATGCTTTCTGTCAAGTGGCATAACAGGACCATTTTTACCATTTTCCTCTAAATGAGCAAACTGCTTTCTGAATTGATCAACAGCACTGTAAAGAGTCACACCCAAAAAAAACAAAAAGACTAAGTTGAAATTCCAAATTGAAAATTATCAAGAGGGCAAAAAGGATAACATGGCATAAACAGTTAAAAAAGCAATTAAGAAAATAAAAACCTTGGATAAAGAAAATTAGTTCTCTCTGTTCCATTCATGTAGTCCTTCAATAGTTGAGGATGATACTCTAGAATCTCACGGAAAATCAGCTCACGAATTTCTTCCTTTGTAACTCTTCGTCTTTCAAATTCAAATTCCATTTTCGTGATAGGCTGGCAAGATGGTTCCCTCTCAACTTTTGCCAGTCCCTTGAAGTAAGGATCAGCCAAAGCCTAAAGACACAAAAACATTTAAAAAAATCATGAGCATGAAAGTCAAAACCCCATATTACAGAGTGCTATTCAGATGTTATGATTATTTATGCCTTTTACTGTCCAAATGAAAAAGAAAAGCTCAAGAAATAGTCAAGGATACAACTAGGATACATTTCAATACACATACATAAGCAGTAGAGCACAATGTAGCATACCTCTTCAGCAGTAGGTCGGTCTTTTGGATCAAAAGCCAACAACTTTTCCAGTAGCCTTAATGCTAAAGGATCTGCATTGGGAAATTTTTGAGCAAATGGCACAGGCTGCTTTTTCCGCATGCTAGTTAGGTATCTCCTTGCCTTCTCGTTACGTACCTGCATCCAACACAAAAGATGGTCACAAGCTGGTATTGATAACTTTTGGCTCAGAACTAAGCTAGACAACAGAAATGTTTTTTCCACAGTTGCAGAAAAAATTTACCCGTGATATAGTATCAAGTGAAGGAGTCCCAAGCAGATCTGTCATCAGATCCAATTGATGAACTACATTTTTCCCAGGAAAAAGTGGCTTTCCTGTTAGTACTTCAGCAAAGATGCAACCTATACTCCATATATCAATTGCTGGTGTATACTGCATCAAGATTTACAAAAAGTTAGACCTACAGAAAGTGAATATGAAAACTTGAACCATTTTGAAGAGTCACTTTGCAACTAAATAAAATAAAAAGTTCAGATGAAACTATGAACTACTTTCAACTACAGCCAATACACACTAAAGAATAGACATTTATCACAACAGTACAACATTTTCGCTCGATGCTCCACAAGAAATAGAGCCCCACATTTACAACACTTAATTAATGAGTGAATTCAATCTCAACTACCCTATTACATTATAATAGACTATTGTCACCAAAAACAATTAGATATATGTCTCTACTTATAGATACAGGTAATTTGCTTTCACTCATAAAATACAGCATGTATTATGTTTACACAAATAATATTGATTCTTGACAAAATTAAAGACTAATGATGCAGAATAGCTACCAAAACAGAGATGCATACACAATAAACTTGATAGAGTTAATTAACACTATGGTATCAATGTATCACATATTTTCTTTACAAAACTAATGGTATTGCAACAAAAACATATGTAGCTAGTAGATTAATAACAGTTAACAGAGATTGGTCTTCAGTCATGTGGTTAGCTAATTGATGGAAAAGTAGATAAAAGATTGAATGATTGATGATGGTATGCTAAGTCAAGACTATATACATCTCACTTTTACAATGTCCACAGAAAACTGGAAAAGCCATACCTTTGAGTAAAATGATCCACATAGCTCTGGAGCTCTATACCACCTTGTAGCAACATAATCCTACAGACACAAGCAAGAAACATCATTCCCTTCCCTCCCAAAACAACGAGAAACTTTAAATAATAATAACTATAACAACAACAAAGCCAAAAACAAGCAAAGCTGAAATAAATTAAAATGTATAAAGCAAACAAACTATGCAAATGTTTAGAAAGAATACCGTCCAAAATATAGTTGTTGGTGTGTCACTGAAGGCAACTCTAGCTAACCCAAAATCACAGATTTTAAGCTTACAGTTTGCATTTGCCAGTATATTCTTTGGCTTCAGATCTCGATGATAGACATTTGCTGCATTGTATAAGCTAAGAATTAGATAAGCAATATTGGCGTCAATGCCAGCAAACTTGTTAAGAAATAGACGAGAAAAAGTACAAAAAGGGAATGGGGAAGTTCTCACATTTTGAAAAAACTAGAAGTGTGCAGTTTTCACTTTTCAGATGATTCAATGGCAAAGCAAAAATAAGGAAACAAAAACAACTGTTACAGAAGATATTGTGCACAATCCTGACATATCCATTGCCAAGAATACTGAGAAATTATTCAGTATCTCATCTGATTTGTGAAAGTTCAAGGTACATGTTATGGGCATTAGCCACACAATGAGCATTCATGTATACAAGTAACTATAACATAGTGATGTTTACCGGTGTGAATGTACTTCAGTGCTCGAAGTAATTGATAAAGAAAAAATTGATAGTGTTCTTTTGTCAAGTCATCATTGGCTTTAATGACTTGATGAAGATCAGACTCCATGAGCTCAAAAACAACGTAAATATCTTTAAAGTCCTTCCTTGACGGAGGCAGCATAATGTGTTTTATTTCAACAATATCAGGATGTCGTAGAAGTCTAAGCAGCTTTATCTCACGGAGAATACGAGCAGCATCGGATATATGCTCGAAGATGTCATGAATCTTCTTAATTGCCACTTTGTCACCGGTGTGAGTGTCAATGGCTGAACAGACAACACCATAACTTCCCTTCCCAATGACTTCTTGGATTTTGTACCGGTTGGCATCACCATATTCAGAGAAAAAGTCCATCTCAGCTGAACTCTGTATCATATTCCACATAGGCAAGTTAGAATTTGAATGAAAACATTTGTAAATCAAACCAAAGCAATAAAGTAAAAGCAAAAATTTCAATATAGAGAGAAATTAAAATAAAAATTAAAAAGCATTTTTTTTTCTTACAGAGAAATAAATATACACAACAAAAATTTGTGTTTTTGCTTGTAAGAGTCACATTATGGAATTAACACAGTATCAAAGTGTCATAAACACGAAGAATCAGATTTTATTTACCGGAATATGATCATTGCCACATACATTGGAATAACACAAGCAAACTAACATATATTAAACATAAGAACACACATTGCTTCGATGCAACCGCCTCACTTCCTATCACAGCAAGAATATGATTAAAATGAGAAATTTTAGCATTTAGTAAAATATATCACAATTCATTTGACACTCAAAAATCAAATACATATCTCTGCTTTAATTCACCACATAAGGTTCAGCTAAGTTTAATTTACATCGAAACAAACTAAGATTTTCTATTGTCTTTCAATTCAACAGAAATGTGCACACTGATTTTGCAAGACCAAGCATCAAATGTATAAAAAAAAATTCACCGAATCCTAATTCGAAGGCCATCTACAATTTATTATACATAATTAATTATTCAAAAATCAATAAAACTCAATTCATAAATCTGTAAAAGAAGGAATTGAATCCAGGTGTCAAAATTGACACAAAACATGTAACAGGAAATGCAGGCACACAGAGAAAAGGAGAAAACTAGAAACATGACAAAAAAAAAACCAAATAGTATACAAAATCTGATCCGATGGGGGAAAAACCTGCAAGCATATAGAACAGGAGTACCACTTGGTATTGAGACAAATTCCACAAAGCACAGCTCAACAAGTGTAGAAAGAGAAGAAGAAAATAAAATAAAAATGATGGGGTCAATATAACAACCTCAAAGAAGCAATCTAATCCGTTATAGAAAAGCAAGTAAATTTCATCAACCCCACAAAAAAATGTTGAAAAAGAAGATCTAGCGGTGCCAATCATGTCGTTATCCCTCATTTGTAACAGAAAAATATCTAGAGAGAGAGAGAGAGAGAAACGAAATCATGGATGGAGTCAGGAGAAATGTTGCAGTCTCATCAGCTAACAGCATGACCCCATTGAAAAAATTCTCAACACCCACCATTCATTCATTCACCAACACAACCATGGACTCATCACACTGTCAAATTCTCAATCTCACACGACATTCCAATTAAACCAAACCACACACACACAAAAAAAAAAGCAATCATTTTTTCCCAATCCCAGTTACACAATCACAAAACCAATCAACACACACAATCATATAGACAAAAAACTCCACCTTTTTCCTGTGATCTTGCTGCATTTTCCCCTGACACCCACAAATTCTCCAAAACTTCCCTATGGGATGAAGATCAAGCCCAAACTTCACAAAACCCAGTTCTCAAATTTTCCCTCCTTCAAAAACAAACAAATCTTTTTACACCCTTATTCTCACAGTCTCACCCACATTTCCCCCACCTACCCCTGCTCATTATCACAAACCCACAACAATCCCAGCTTTTTCTCCCTTCTCCCAAACCCTTCTTCACCAAACATAGAACCCAATTGGGATCCCACATGCACCTTCCCTTTCCACAGCCACAATCTTCAAAACCAAAAACCACCACCAACACCCTTCAGCAAAAGCACCTCATTTCCAGACACACACACAAAAAAACACCTTTCAGACCCTCAACAGAAAAACCACAATTTGTCACACCCCACAAAGCCAATCCGCAAGAACAACAGCAGAAAGCAGGTGCGAAGAGCGTGGAGTGCACAAGATCTGCGTACACCGACAATGAGAGAGAAAGAGAGAGAGAAATGATATTTTTATTAGAACTTTGAGGCTTAAATCTAGTTGGTGCCTTTACTGTATCTTATCCGTAACGTATATTCAGAGATACGTACCCAAATACATACACATATGCATACATATGGTGGTGATACGGATCATGTTGTATTGTTAATTGTAAGTTACTGCATATATACGAAATTTGGGAAATGGTGGAGGGTATTTTGGTAAATTCAGTGTGGCACGGGGAGATTCTCTTCACCTTTTGTGGAATTATTATTAACCTGTTCCTCTGTGACTTACAGGTGGCATGTTGGACGGGTGTGTGACACGTGTCGGATTCTTAGAGGCTTAGGATGGTGGGTGGAGGGTCCACGTGGCGGTGCTGAAATGTTGGAAGGTTGGTTCAGTGTGGTGCTATCATCGTCTTATTATTTTGGTTTGTCTCTATGTAGTGTGGAAGGATTAGGATGAAAATGTAGTGCCACTCAACTTTGCATCAGGTTTGTCATTAATATTCGTGAAAGTACATAAGCTTTTTACATTGTTGTTTAAGTATAAAATATTATAATAGGATAAATTTGTTCATTTTTATCGTGTTATTAATATCAAATATTTATTAAATTAATTGATCATCAATTTTAAAGAAATTTTTTTTTCAATTATATTTTTTTATTCACAAAATTCAAACTCGAAATTTAATTTAAGGAAATTGAGTCCAATACTATTCAAATTAATAAATTATTTGTTTTTTTTACTTTTATTTAATTAATAGTATAAAAAAATTGTACTAATAAATAGTACATATTGATTAAACTATTTTTTTGTAATGCTATGTGAATCAGAGTGAAATTGAATTAAGAATTTTTTAATTTTAAGTTTTGATTAGTTCAAAGTAAGTTTTTTAAATGAAAAAAATAATAATTGAGAAAAAAAAATTTACTAAAAATGATCCATCAAATTCACATTAAACATTAGATATTTCATATGGCACCTATAACATAATTTAAAAAATTATAAAAAGAGTTTCATTTTTAATACACTAATTGCGTAACCATATTCATGCAACTAATTAATTAAAATTATAGTAATTAATTGATATATATATATATATATAATCGTGTATATATTATGTACATGTTTAAGAAATACTGATCAAGCCATGCTAAAAGAATTCCATGCAATTATCGATCATATACTATAAATATTTAAGAAATTGTATACATATTTAGAAAATCGTGATCAAATCACATTATTATACTAGGATTGATTTTAGACGTAAAATGATTAATTAGGAAGATTTTATATATAGGATAGGAGTAATTAGTAAATAGTAACCCATTAAATGTTATTGACCAAAGTGAGTTATAATATTGATAATTGATACAGTAATAAATATTAAATTATTGTTGACCAATAAAATGTCAACTAAAAAAAAAGGCATTCACGTATAACCGTTTAGTAGTTGTTCCGTTATGGTTTCTTAATTTATTCTATCCATTTTTAGAAGAATATTTTATTCTTATTTTTATGTTGTTTCCCAAAAAACATAACATTAAATGTTACTTTTTTTAACTATATATCTTTATTTTTATTAAAATTTTAGATATTTTATATATTATCATAAATGAAAGAAAATAATAATATGTGATATTAAAAAATTAAAAATAATTTAATCTAAAAATAGTAATTACTTTTGTACTATCTCTAGAATAGACATATAATGGACACATGTAATATTAACCAACTAAATGGGTGTATTTTTTGGCTACAAATACATATTTCCATGTTCCAAAAATAAGTGTCATTTTAGATTATTTTACACAAATCAATGAAAACTAATAAATAGATGAAAAATAATAATAATTTTATAAAATTAGCCTTATTAAATAAATGAAAAAATAATATTAGCATTACATTAAAAAAAAACTAAAGTGAAACTTATTACGGGGTATTAATGAAAAAAAAATAATTTATCTTACATTGATAAGCTAACATGAAACTTATTTTGGAATAAATTTTTCAAATACAACACTTATTTTGAAACAGAAAAAATAATATTACCAATCTTTTCTTTATTATTATTACAAACCGCATGTAATAAGTAACTTGTTTTAATCGAAGCAACAATGTCTCCTTTAAAGTATCTAATGAAATTGCATATCCAAAACTCTAATTCAAGACTATTAATTAAGTTAAAATATTTTTATGTTAGTTGAGTACCCTTAATAGATTAGAGGGTAGAGTTTTGTTTGGATAAACTTTTTTATACAAATATTTACAAGAGAGTGGGGCTTAAAAGGAAATGAACCTCTCAAAGTATGAGCTCACATGGGGGGAGTTTTTAGATAAGTCTAAGACCATCATCTGTGTTATGGACTACATCATCTTCAAGGCTTTCAATTGGTTGATGCACCATTGCCATGATAGAGGTGTTTTCTTAATCATTATAGTGATGTGGATATCATCAATGTATATATAAGTGAACTTGAGCCAAATGGAGTCAACTTGGCCAACAAATAAAAACCAAATTGGGGTGAAGCACCATGGGTCAAGTCAATTTCACTAAGTTTCATTTTTTGTTGTACCCTAAATAGACTCAACTTGGGTAGATTTAGGTCAAACCAAGTTAATTTTCTTGTAACCTAAGATAAATGGTTAAATTGGGAAACAAAGAAAAACAAAAGTAAAATTTAATAAAATTGGGGGAAAAGAAGAAAAAATTCACTCAACATAAATGTTTGTGTGACAAAATTTCACAATTCAATCCATAGACAAAACAAAATCATTTTAAGCCAGCATATACATTTGCACAAGCACGATCAGAAGTTTGTATTCAACATAGATAGAACACAAATATAACCTATATATGAAGGAAGAAAGAGAAGGAATGAATCAATGGACAATGGCGGTCCAGTGTGATTGCAAAGCTAGGGAGGAGAAAGAAGAAAAGAGACACACCTCAAAGATATAAAACAAGCAGCGATTAACATCATTTACAAGTGGTCGACGATGGAGAACCCCCAAAGAATGGAGTGATTGATCAATGATAGATTAAGGTAAAACTATTACTCGACCTACTATGGGCGTATGAAATACATGAAAATAAATTTTGAAAAACAAATGAGATGAAACAAGAATAACTCTTAGTTAGATCTAACATTGATTTAAAAAAGTAATGATTTAATTAATTTGGTTGAATAGGATTGAGTCTCAAATTTACAAAATTGATCCTTTAAACCAAATCATTTAATTAAGTTTTGGTCAAATAAAATTTTTGAATTGGTCAAGTTTATCCAACCCATGCTCATCCTTAAATGTATATCTCAATAGTATTAGACACTAATCATGTCAAACATGTAAAAATGGGAATAATATAACTTATAATTTTAGTATCGTGTCCCCAAAAAATACCACATGATTTAAAAGTTTTTTTTTTTCAAATCACCATACTAAGTTAATGGGCAACATAGCGTTAAACCAATCAAAGCGCCTCAACTTTACATTCGAGTGGATTAAAGTGAATATATTAGCTTTTATAAAGAGATACTTGCAATACCCAATAACTTTGTATCTATCGTTCATAATTTCTAGACGCTGGTTAATTATATAAAAATATACATGTGTGCGTGTCACTAAAAGGATGTGGCTTGCAAGCAATGCAAGTGGTTCAATGCAATAAGAAAATAAAGCACATCAAAATGAAATAATGAATGGTCCATTCATTAGACAAGATGAAAGGCTTAAGTCGATTTAATAAATACCACACAGTATTCGTTTCATCCCCAGAATCTGCCTTTATTTTTATCTTGCAATGGTAATCCCAACCTACATAGCTGGTGTGGCAAATACACATTTGTCATGATCACATACATACTTTAACCTTCCTTTTCAGTGACACTGCTTGCACAACACAAAACCAGACATTCTAACCCATAATATACATACGAATAATAGAATCAGATAAGAAACTCTATTAAAAGAATATTATTTTTAAAGTAAAAATGATGTCGACTAGTGCATTATGGAAATGAAGGCGTTGCTCAACTGATCAAATAGCCTCTCCATATATATAATTTCTAAAAATTGCAAGCTTTCAATGATACTACAATGAAATGATTTTTTTTTCCTGTCAATTAACGAGTACGTGTATTGATAATATTGATGGAGGAATATTTAATATATTTTATAAAGCAGTTAAAATTACTTTAAAATCTAACAAATGATTACTGGATAATTAAATAATCTTAAAATGTTAATTCTAAAAAAAACTCAAATTAAGTCTTCATAAAAAAAATAGGTCCATTTCAGTAAAAAAAAAGGTTAAATTAATATATATATATATATATATATATATATATATATATATATATATATATATATATATATATATAATAACCAATATAGTAAAACATACTCCACTAAAAATTATCACCCAATTTTGTGACGAAGATGAAAAAACATCTTATTAAAAATTATCAATCAGATTTTCTAGTAAAACTTAATTATATAAGATTGATTCTTCATACTTATAACAAAGTTTAAAAAAATAGCAAATATTACAATTATATAAAATTTATCACTTAAAAATCATATTCTCAATAAATAATAAAAAATGATTACCTTTTCCTAATAAAAAAATGATAACGTTTTATTAATTGATTTAGCTTCTCTTTTTAAAGAAAGTAATTGATTTAGCTAGGTGGTCACTTTAATTATTTCCTAATTAAGGTAGCCAGATCCGTGCTTGCTAGAAAAATCAAAAGCATTGAGATCCACAGCGAAACGGAAGGGTGCTTGAAGCCTTGAACGATTAGGCAAAAGGGTTTAACATAATTGCATAATTAAACCAATTATAAAATATTTTACGTAAAAGATTTTACACTATTAACCAAGTAAAAATCAGTCTTAAAATATGTATAGAAAAGTTATTAGCTGAGTTACAAACTTTTTTTTTTAAGGAATTTGAGTTAACAAACTTTTTATATATAATAATTTGTTATTGAATCATAATATACAAAATATTTATTTTGTCAATACATATACTTTTTACTCTTTTACCTAAGGTAATTTAATTTAATTTAATTTGACCAAATAATATTAATACGAGACCTATTGTGCATTTAAATACAAGAAATGGTGACATCCTTCTATAAGAATTTATTCAAATAGAAGAATGGTGGAGAACCTTTTTGCTTGAGAGGTAAAATTCCAACTTTGGACCAGGAGGAAATGGAAATGCTAGGAAGACAAATTAGTTAGGATGAAATCAAGAAGGCTGTTTTTTATATGGGCATTCTTAAGGCTTCGGGGGATGATGGTTTCCAAGCTTTATTCTAATAGTCTCAATGGGAGGTTGAGGGATCTTTAATTTGTAGTCTCATTCATAATTTGTTTTTGAATCCTTTAGAGGCGAGATCTATCAATAAAACTCTTTAATTCCTAAAGTTGATGATGTGAATATGCCTTCACAATTTAGGCCTTTTGTGTAATGTTTCCTATATCAAAGGTATTGGCTTCCAGATTGAAAGGGGGTTATGGAGAAAATTGTAAGGCCCAATCAGTGTAGCTTTGTTCCTAGAAGGCATAGCAGAGATAATATTACTATTACCCAGGAGGTGGTACACTTAATGAAGAATAAAAGATGGAAGAAAAGGTGAATGACCGTCAAGATTGCCTTGGAAAAAGCGTATGATAGACTTAATTAGAATTTCATTATTGATTTGCTTTGAGAGGTGGGTTTACCTGATTCTTTTATCATGTTATTCATTCTTGTATCTCTACGATCTCTTTTTGAATGTTATGGAATAAGGAAGTACTTGAAGAGTTCTCTTCTTCGAGGGGTATCAGACAAGGGGATCTCGTATTCTCTTGTCTTTTTTTCATTTGTATGGAAAGGTTGAGTCATATTATCTCTATGGAGGTGAAAAATAAGATGTGGGAGCCTATTTAATTGGACAAAAGATATCCATTGTTGTCTCATTTAGATTTTGCAGATGATCTAATCTTGTTTATAGAAGCTTCAATGGATCAAGTGGAGGTGATTACTGATTATTTGGACTTCCTTTGCGAGAGTTTGATCGGGAGAAAAAGTGAGTAAGAAAAAAATTAGAGTGTTTTTTCTCTAAGAATGTTAACGGAAGAATGAGTGTTGGAATTTTGGCAAGAGTGTCAAATCGTTCAAGTAACATAGTGATAAGAAAGTATCGTATTGACAAAGACTTGTGAGATAACTAGGTAATTAAAAGTATAAACTCTAGACTACAAATATTTAAAACTAAGATTAACTAAATTTAAATAACAATATGCAAAAGGTAAAGAAATTGAGGGAAGAAATACAAATAAGAAAATTAAGGAAGGAAATAAAAGAAACAATTAAGGAGAGAAATTTTTGTTTGGGAATTTTAACAAACACCTAAAATATACAAAGTAAATTGAGATTTAATCAATCAAAGAAATCCTCAAGGGTTTAACTTCATTGGACTTCGTGTCATGCAACCACTACATACATATTCAATCAAACTTATACTATCATCAACCCACAATATTATCTCAACCTTAATTCATTATGTGAAGAGACCTAAATATCTTTATTACACTATCAATCCCTTGGAGATATAAGATTAGGTGAGTGGTTAAGAAAGAAGAGAAGAAGGAAAAGGTAATAAGTTCTATCCCTCCTACGGCCAAAAAATCACAAACTAACAATTAATATTTGTTAATGAAAAAAAACTATCAATCCCTTGAATTAGCATAATCAAACGATTTGCATTAAGATAAAGGGTTTATTGATGTTCAATCCTTTTTATCATATCCTCGGACATAAAAAGTATTAGGTGTTCTCTTCAAATCGCAACTCAAAGGAGCTTTTCAATTATAATTGAATAAAAATATAGGATCATGCAAACTAATGATCAAGCCAAAAACACACATTAGACATAAAAGAAACCATATTAATGCTTTATTGAATAAAAATGTAGCAAATACATGGAAGAAGATCCAATTACATTAAAACTCAACGAAAAAAGAAACACTTAATAGAAAAAATAATGGAGAACAAATTCTTTTACATCCAAATTTGTCAAGAATGTCTCTTTGTCTTTTCCTCTCTCTCAAACCTAAAAGTATCCAAACCCTTGACTGGACTAAGAAAACCTATTTAAAGATGTAGGCTAAATAAAGTCTAAGCTCAAAACAAAACAAAAAAAAAAGAGAGAGAGAAAATTCTCACAGCAACCGTCGTTACACAGGTGCACGATCCTATTGTGCAGCAGCAAGATTTTTCAGCACTTTAGATTTAGCATTGCCCAGGTGCACAAATTTCTTCATAATTTCTTGTAAAGATGTACAAAAGTGTCAAAACTTCCAAAAATCTTCTTTTGCCTAATTAAATTACAAGTAGTTTTATCTCAAGTAACTTTTGTGTTTTTAATATAAGAAGTATCAAGGTTAATTTTGATATTTTTTTGGGACACCGTAAAACTACAAGAAATTATTACACGAGCCTAATTAAAGTACAAGTAGTTTTCTCCAATCACAGCTAAATAAAGGTCCAATAAGAAGATCAATGCACAAGCTTATATTAAAAGCAGTTTTATGCGATTGTAATTAGTCTCTAGTCATCAAGAGATATTTTTTTTAGAAGAATTATCCATCTAATAAGATTTTTGTGACCTTCGAGGAAATCAAATCTACATCCATGAAAAAATAGAGTTAACTCTAAATCTTTGACCACTAGTACACCACTAGTGTCAATCTACATTAGCAAAATTTCACTTTATTGAACCATATTATTCTTAATTTCTTAATGATATTCGACGGAACTTTTAGAATTTCTTTTAAAATATTTTTATTTAATTAAAATGGTTTTATTTTTCGAAAATATTATAATAACATTTTTAATTATATCTTAAAGACATTTATTAATAATTTTATTTTAATAAACACATCTAATGAGCAGTAATAAAGCATTCATATACTTAGGGTTGAATTTTGTTTATTACATTATTCAATGTTGATTAAGACTAGAGAGAAGTTAGTGTACACAAATGTCGGAACAGCAATAATTTTGTGTCGGTGGAATTTATACACCTGCATGTGCTATGAGAAAATAGGATATACGTCCTCAACTCTTTTTTCTTGCCGTCGTTCGTTGATGTGATGTTCAATAGGATTTAAATAATTATGAATATATGATTATTCAGAAAAAATCTTGCTAATCTAGTTATATGTGTGTCTCTTATATTCAACTAATTGATGCTTGATGTTAACTAGATTAGTTCGATTTCAATATAATTTGACGTTAACAATCTCCTAATTCTATATTGACGTAATTTCTATTTCTCTTAAAATTCTTTCTCAACCTTTTATTAGGCTGACTGCGTACTTGTAGTATTATATTATAGGGAATAATAAATGGCAATGTAAGACCTTCAAATGAACACAAAATCATGATTCATACTAAAATAAATAAATAAATGTCGTATGACTTCTTTACATCCTATAATATAAATTAATATTGATATGTAAAGGATCAAATATTGTTTGACAGTTGATTAATTAAATAATGTATAGATTAGTTCATATCTTTCTTTTGTTTTCTTGCTACATATACATTACGTTTGGTTAAGTGAAAAGTATAAGTCTATAACCTCCGAAATTGACATTTTATCCTTCTTGAAATGGATTGCTGCCGAATGAGGAACCACTCTAGATCTTTCCTAACGTTGTTGGCCTGAAAAGTTTGTAAAGTAAAACAGAATAAGAAACAAAAATAACGTCAATTGTTAGAGGTTTCGTGACGTAAATGATTGATTAACAGCAACAACAATAATAATAATAATAACGCATATGAATTCAATATGTATATATAATATTCTTAGGGTATGAACCATGAGGTTATCAAATTAGGATACATATTTTTACAGCATTAAGATACATATTTAAGTGTTAAAAAATTAATAAAAAAACCTTCCTGATACATGCTGCTATACTTGCAAATAAGGTCAATGGAGTATGGTTTATATACATGTGGTATGTATATTCATTTTATTCATTATTATATTGTCCAGAAGCGTATTTAAACAGCGCCTATACATGCATATAAGTTTGTTTGTTTTTTGACAAAATACATGCATATAAGTTAGACCTGGTTGATTCATGCATGCATGCTGCATAATGATATTATTGTTGCACTCTTATTAAATATATTTTAAAAATGACTGTATATATACAAATTTCAAATTACAGTTACAAGCGTGTATTTGTTTAGCATATACATATTTTGTCAATCAAATAAGCGCCACGTAAAATGTTAAAAAAACAAAAAAAATAATGATAGATTACCTTAAGTAACGTATTCATGAAATTAATTAACAAAATCTTTGTTTAATGAAAAAAGTTATTTCTTTAAATTGGCAAGTAAAAACTTTTAAGTTTATAAAAACTTAATAAGACATTAATAGATCCATGATCAGTCAAACTTATCTAATGGTAATATAAAATTTTGTTATCATCTGTTGTATATTTAACTCGTACTAACATTTTAACAAATAACATTGTTTATAAAAAAACATTGAGATTTAATCAGATAATCATTTAATTTATTTTTAGAAAGTCATTTATTAGAAAGAAAAGGCATTAACTTGTTTTTTTTCCACAATTAATAGCAATTTTTAACCTCAGAAAGCTTGCATTAAAATTTAAATTAAAATCAAATTCTGACAATAAAAAATTGCTATAAATTATGAATTCAATATTCCACACTAATGGCATACATATCTATTTTTCCATAGTTTAGAATTCTATAATTTGGATAGTTTTTTTTTTTGTGAATTATAATTTTGATAGTTGAAACACATGTATTTATGTATGTAAGCGTCAACATTATATTGAACATTAAAAATTTCTAAGAGTGTGCTTCTGATGAATGTGACGACCAGCTTATTTTAGCTCGTGGGTTTTGTAGATAAAACTCATTTACATTAAAAGAAAATAGATAAAATAATATATATTACATAGAAAAAAATGTAATTTTATAAAAATGATAATTTAATAGGTAATACATTAAAATAATTTTATAATTTTACATACTTTTTTTAAAATAATATATATTGCATAAAAAATATAACTTTTATTAAAATCATACATTATATTATATTATACTAAATCATATATTATATTATATTAGAAACGAAGTCATCAATCTTTACCGGTAAGACAAATCAAATTGTCACAAAACTCTTACTTAAGTACGTCAAAAGGAATGTTCGTAAGATTCAGACGTATATGGTCACCGAAGCATGCATGCATGCATATACTTTTCATTTGAGTAATATTATTTATATGCAATTTGAATTTAATTATAATATAATGACAGTGGATATTTTTTTAGGTTTAATAATCCTTTTATATCTTATAATGGTAATATTTTTCTCTTTAAGTCTCTATAAGTTAAATATTTTATTTTAATTCCTATAATTACAACATTTTAACTTTTTTATCTAAAGTCGCTTAATGTCGTTATAATCAAATCTTTTACAATCTCTAATAAATTAAAAATTGAAATTGATGATTTAAAACCGCTAAAAGAGATTTTGATAGTTTTTAACCCCTATAAATGAAAAAATAAAGCTTTATTAGAATGATTTGTCCATCATAATTAGAACAGAGTCATGAACGACTTTCAATGATGATCAAAAGAATTAAAAATTGTAAGTATATGAACCAAAATAAGATGTTTTAAATTATAGAAATCATAAGAGTAATTACACATATTTTTTTCTTATTTTTTATTTCATTATTCATCTTATTATATATCATTTCCTTTTTTTAATCTATTCTTTTATCTTGTACAAATACAATAATATTTTGGATCATTATAATTAAGACATTTGATAGTATTTCAACTATCTCTACAAGTTTCAATTCTTTGAATCCACTATGTGACTACTCATTAGTGTTTAATTACACAAAACTTTTGGCTCTCTCCAATAATTTATTTGCAAGATTAATTGAACCTAAGTCATCATCTCCTGCAAATATTATCAATTGAATTCTCCTCGTTCACTGGGTGCAATTATTTTATTTTTTTTTGTTATTACACTTTACTTCTTTCTTATCAAACCCCACAAGTTGGATTTTGGAGTAGACCTAGACCATGCCTATTCTGGCCACTATCCTAGTCTTCCTTCTCTCTTAAGTCTTGCCATTCCACCTTTCGGTTGAACTTCACTATTACCATTCCTCATCACTTCTTCACCCGCTGAATAATCAAAACCTCACGTGCAAATAGGAAAGGCAACAAATATAATCAAACACAGGTACATTATGTATTTATAGGAGCCAAAAGAGACCCACCCTCCAAGTTTTTTTGTCATCATCAACGGTGGAAGAAGGTTGGCACCAATTGAACTCACCATAACCTGCCAAAACCTAACGCTTTCTCACGCATGTGTGTGTGCCTAGTGCCTACCATAAGTTGCACGGATCCGTAACCTCTTCACTCTTAGGGTCAATTCTGACACCCCCCGTGTGCAATTACACTTTTACCCCTATACGTGATACATGTAATTCTTATGTATTCGTGAATATACGGTAGTGTATACGACAATACGAATATGTGTACGTAGAGTTTCAATTTGTGACAAGGGCCACGAGAAGGTGTGGTAGATATGCTTAGCCACCATCACACGGCAGCGGTGGTTCCCGGAGTGAATACGGGTGGCATCATCCCCACATGGAGACACGTGAACTTTCCTTCTTAAAGCCATTAGAACATTTTTAAAAACTCGATCATATCAGGGAAAGTTAATTTCTTAATTCTTAGAGATTTCAATTGTTTATGCTAACATAATTTTTAAATAAAAATTAAATAATTAAGATAAACATTATAAGTTTATAATATAGTATAAGATATTATATTAATTATATGATGTTTTTCGTATTTGTAAATTTCATTTTCACATATTATTCGTATAAAAAATTTACAGTGTCTAAAAATATAAATAAAAATTAATATTCTGTTTTTGAAATAATTTTTAGAAAAGTTATGATTTTTCATATATTAATGATAATGTACTTTTTTATAAATTAGTATATTTGAATTAAGTTCTTTTTTATATCAATCAAGTTGTTTTATTAATTCAAAGTATCGATCACATTGTTAAATATAATCTAATAATATTTATATTAATATTTGAATTTCACGGAAAATCATATGAATTTGATGTGTAATTGTTTAGTATATAAAATTTATTTGTCACATAACTGTAATTTTTATATCAATACAATATCTGATAATTAATTAAAAATAAATAAAATTGCAAATTAAATGTATATTTGTAGTCGTCCAATTCAGACAATATTTGTTTTCTACCTAAAAAAATATGTTTATCATTGACAATAAATTTACCTCACTCAATTATAATTGCTTTCAAAGTTCTAATAAAGGATACTTGCAAACTCTACCAAAAAAAATTATAAAAATATGGGTCTTTATCCTTCATAAAAAAAATCTCTTTTGGTATATTATTTTATAATTTAATTGATATACATTATTACTGTAAATCAAATTTACACTATCAACCAATCACAATTCATAATATGTATTTTCTCAAACTTTTTAAAAATGTGTCATCTTATTATTTATTGATTGTTGACATAAAATTTATTTAAGTTGTCAGTCCATACAAATTAAAACCATCAATTCATGGAAATAACAACTCTATCTAACCCGTTTCTTTAAATAAGGCAACAAAAACATAAAACTATTTTTAAACACTAAAAAAGATTTAAAATATATTTAACCTTAAAGTTATTTAAATATTATTATTTTATTTTTTGACCACCAAATAAAAAAATTATAATTTATTATCTATAATTATTAATAAAGGTAATTATCCCCTTTGGTGTACTCATTTCTTATTCTTAAATTAGTCTTCAACAAATATAATTGTTTTCATTTTCTTCATAAACTTTCAAAATATAAATATTGTCTCTACTTTTTTCAACTGATTTTTTTCTTTTTTTTTAAATAAAGATAGAGGTATGAAACCTCTCTATAAATAGAGCAAATTACACTCATATTTTATGAGTTTTTACCTAATTATACACATATGTTATGTTTAGCACAACTAGCTGAAAAGTTAACAAGAAACTAAAAAATTAATTGGTAATCGAAAGTTGAAAGTTGATAGCAGAAAAATTAACTTATTAAATTATAAATATCTGGTAAAACTAATTGTTGAAATAACTGAAAAATATAAAATCACATAAAAAATAATTAAATCATAATTCATTTAAAAAGACTAACGCGAAAATTTGATAAATATATTAAGGATAAAAAAAATAAAAGTTAAACATTAACGTTTTAAAAAATATTAGACATTATTATAAAAAATTATTTATCAAACAAAATTTTTAAACAGTAACAAAAAATTAAAATTAACTGAAATATTTTGTGAAACATAATGATAATACTATTCCTTTTATTTCTATACTCACTTTTTTATGTTTAAAAATATTTCATTAATATTTTCTTACATTTTACACTAAACTTTCTTACAAGAGAGATGATTGTAATGATTAAAAAAATAAGAAATATTTATATAATTACATAGGAGTTTAAAGATTATTAGTGTTTTTATATTCGTAGAATCTAAGATAATTACTAAAGATTTAAAGTAACTCACATATCCAAATATCCAAAGACGATTATTAATATAATTTGCTCTTATAAACATTATGTGTACATAAAAATTACTTGTTTAAAAAATGGGGTCCAAAGTGGGGCAGGACCACCTTGGATCGTCGGTTGCACCTACCCGACAACGTGAAGGGTCGTATGTTGTGTTGCTCTCTCCCTCTCGCCTTTAGGAGGTGGACTTGTGATGTGTCTTATAAGCCACCGTTCCTCCTTTCTATTTTTTTTCCCTTTTTTTTTATAAAATATTTTTTTCCATTACAATCATGTGCCACTTAAGTGTGATATAATATTAATGTGTACACTTGTGTCTGTTAAATGTACGTCCTTCAATTTTAAAATCGACTTACTTTTTAATTTTATTATTTTCCATTTTTGTTTTCTCAAATTTTAATTAAATTTTGTAAAACTTGTGCAAACTTTGCTACTACTATCAACAAATTATTAGTCTAAGTAGAATATTGAATTTAGATATCTTAAGTACCAATTAAATTTGAACTTTATAAATAAAAAATGTGTTGAAAAAAAATCACTGGTCGACAAACTTTTTTTTTAGCAAAAATCGATAAACGACAATATTAATATATACTTTAAATTAATTATATGATAAAAAAAACTATACCAATAATAATAATGTATAAAATTTGATTCGATTCATGGGGTTAATGAACAAAGGCTTACTTTTGCTCAATGGGCAATGGTGTACAGGATAGATGATGAAACTGGATAATGTTGATAAACAAAGTCTGGTTGGATTTGTCTTATATAATTGTCCTTTTTGGGGCATGTCATTTATATGTATCATTCATGTTTTAATCGAGGCCGGTGAAACGTCTTGTAATGTGACAATGATAAATGCTTTACATGCTTATATATTTTAATATTTGTCTTATATTATGCTAATATAATTATTAATTAGGAGAAAATTTTGTCTCTTTAACTTTTAAATTTTTTTATTAGCTTTTGATGTATTATGGTAGGAAAAGAAGAATTGGAAAATTTTAGAAAAAATAATTTTAAAAATTCAAATCACACATCTTTAGAAGCACATTTTGGAAGCCTAAAGTCATCATTTTTTTATTTGTTAGTTTAGGTCAAACTTGAAAGATTTGAGGCTAAACCTCGGAGTGTTAGAAAAGCACTTGTTTGGTATCCACCTAAGGTTGGACATGAGAAAGTTAAAGTTGGACGTGGGAGTGCTAATATGGCTTAAGTGAGGTTGAAACAAAGGGGAAAAGACTCAATTGAAGGGAAATTCAGTAGTTTTGATTTAGGGAGCTGTCTAGGATATTTGGAGGGACTCAGAATCTGACTTGTTTTCTATGATTTTCCTGTCATTTATCATCATTTTTGTGTATAATTTCTTCATTTTTTGCATCTTTTTCTTTTTCTTGTAGTTAGGTTTATTCATTTTTGAGATTGATGTAACTAAACTCATCTTTATGTAGATATTGTAGTTATTAATTTGTTTATTTTTCATTATTAAGTGTTTTCTTCTATGTTGTTTTGACTTAATTACTCTTTGATTGATGTTATGATTTGAATTGTCATTAGAAAATGTTTTTGAACTTATAAATGAAGAAGAATATCTAATGAGTTTTATATCTAGGAATGAAACAAGACTTGTTAGTCATTTTTTTAACTCTTGTTTTTAAAGCAAGTCACTTGGTTAGATTAGTTAAAAGATTGATAGTTTGATCAAAGAATGTATATTCTTTTCATCTAAGAGATTGGAGTTTGAGTATTTTTATGAATTAGTGATAATAATTGAACTTTAAACTATATGTATGACTTTTGTATATATGAGGAGATGATTTAAAGAAATCAACCTCAATATTTTTATTCATTGTTGTTTTACTTTTTTTTTTACCTTATTCTTTGTAAAAATTATCAAAAAGAGTTTATTATTCTTTTAATTTTTAATTTTCTATTTATTTAAGTTCTTGTCATTTAAACTCTGATAATCCAATTAAATTGTTATTTGTGAAAATCGTAATTAACAAATATTATTTTTTTGTCAAGTATTACACGAGTTCATATGAATATGATACTTTAAACTTTCATTTTATACTATTTGAACAACTTGATATCCTTACCAAAAAACTAATTAATAGATAATTTTAATTGTACAAACATATGTTTAAGAATGACTATCTTTTAAATAAAGAATATATTATTATTTCTATAGAAAATTCTATTAAATATTATATAAGAAATTGTTATTTAGTCAAAATAATTAAGTGAATTTGAATACGCACAATTTTATAAAATGTGTAACTTTTAGTTGTTGTTTTTTAAACAGAAATTTGTAACTTTTAGTTAATAAACATTCTATAACTTTTTCATCATAGATTTCTTTATTCGTCAAATTAAGTGTTAACTGGACTCAATATTTTTTTAATACCTTTGCGTATAACGATCTCTAAAGAATAAATATTGACCTATGGTGGGCAGCTACACGCATCTTCTCTTGATTCAACAAGTTAGGAGATTCGATCTTATCATAATTTTTAATTCATCTTTAAGTTTCATGTGATCTTCTTGAAGCTTTTAAAATTTAAATATTAAATGAACGAAATATTTTTCAATGGATTTTAATATATTTTATTAAAATTACTCCATTATTATAATTCCTTTTTTGTGGGTTATAAAGATTCCGAGAATGAGATATCAAACTAAAATGTATGCATAATGAGTCTAACTTAGTTGAGTAAAATACTTAAATGATTACAAATTTTAAGTATTTGTTTTCAATTTTACTGATGAAAAAAAAACTAAAGTGTATAAAAAATAAAATTGTATTCGTATAGTCCAAATAATTAGTGTTGTTTGAGTTAATGTCCAAGAATATGATACAAGCCAACATAATTTTGCAAATTTATCATCAATAAGATTATATATTTCTCATAAAATAGGGACAGTGCGAGTATAATTCATGTTATCCTGAAACATATACATTGGAAGTATAGTTTTAGTAGAAAAAAAAAAAAGGCTTAGTGGAAAAAATATTTGGCATACGTTTTTTGAAGATATCATCTCTCTAGCATGTGATGAGATCAATTAGTGTTACCAATTACAGTCAAATGACAAAGACTTAATAAATGTAAAGTGATACATGCCACCGTTCATTTTAGTTCAATCACATTATTTGGTAGGCCTTTCACCATTTTTTATTTATTATTATATATTATATTATTGTTATTGGTATTGATATCTGATATTCATTATATTTATTAATGATTAATTTTCATAAAAAAATATTACTAATCATCTTCAGTGGGATTTTTTCTCTTAACTATATTTTTTAAATTCATAAGTCTCAAGCCCAAAAACTTAAGAAGATTAAATTCAATATAATTTAAACCAACAACAACTTGTAGGTAGATTCTAGAAATTGTTTATGGTAAAATAAGATAATCATATTCTTTGGTGGAGTTTTCCATTCCAACTACGATTTCTTCATCCATTTACAAATTCAAAAACTTTATTTAAGGAGATAAAATTTAATATCAATCATACTCACAACTTATTAATAGGTCATGCGGTATATTTATGGTAAAATACAAGACACTGATACCCTTATTATCACAATGAAAAGAGAGAGGGCTTTCAAAAGATCATTTCGAACAAAGCATCAACATTTTTCCGTAAGTAAAATAGGCAAATAAATTACCATTCATTCACTGGAGACTAAAATTACCACAAAATCATCCATCATAGTTTATACCATTTTAATTATTCATCTAAGAGTATTTTTAACATGGATATCATCAGTTGCTTAAAATTAAGCAACGTTGCTTAATAAGTTTTTATTATTAGAACAAATAACTTGACAATGTGTTACTTATATAAACAATGATTGTTTAATTCATTTTTATTAATTAAAGAATATTTTTTAAATATAAAATTAATATAATTTAAATTAAACACTCACTCTAACAATTTTAACATTAAAATATTTTTTATATCATAAATTTAAAATAACCAATTCATTTAAACAATTATACATATGCTCTAACTCAACATGCATATTTGGTTGCATATACCTGATATTTCGTCAGGGAAAATCTAATTAATATGGACATTAATTAAAGTGAAAATGCATCACTAAAAACGATTATATAGTAAATTTGAGTTGTATTTTGAATTACATTTGTTAAGCGGAAAGACAACATTCCTTTACTATTTTTATATTAAAGTAAAGGCAGGGAAAAAAAACACTCACCTTGGAAGTTTTGCAATCTAATAGTAAAGGCTATATATAGGCTTGAATATTTAAGTAAAAGCCTAATGACATTTCCAATCACAGTTCTATTCCTTTGCCATTAAAAAGGTATTAGAATCGATCACTTTAGTATAGCACCGACACTAAATCATTGATAATTAGAAGACAAATATCACATGATCGAGAATCACTTTTCCTCATCATTTTATGAAACAACATTTTTTAACAAACATACAAGCACGTTGCAAACTGCTTGTTTGATTATAGATGATTGTGATGGCCACATATATGAAATCTTTACAATAGGGAAACGTGTATTTATTATTGCCCAAAGTTAGACTTTAACGTACCATCATCATTGGCCCTCAAACTTTGGTTGTTAAGCTCTTCTAAAAGGTGCAATCTCACAGTATAAGCATTCACATAATTAAGAAGTTAACATCCACAAAATGTCAGAAGATAATAATAATAATAATAATAATAATAATAATAATAATAATAATACATCCCGTGGAGTCATAGTATAACAGAGAATATATATTATATTAATGAGTACAAGGGTACGTACCCCAACCCATTTACAATTAAAGTTAGAATCAAATCCTTCTCCATCGATCAGTGAAACAAAAATAACCACTGATATAAAAAACAAGATTATGCATGTACTTATACTCCTATACACCGACCCAAAGTAACCCTACATGTGAATCTCTCTTCAGATCCGCTTTAAGTAAAAGGAAATTAAGTAAACAGGATGGAAAATGTTTGATAAACACCATCCATATGTTATCTTACACTTAGAAAAAGAAAAAATATATATATATAAGTATAATAGAATTTAGGATGTAATAAGAAAAAAAAGATTAAAAAAAATAAAATGTATTAATTGGATATTATTTAAAATAAAAAATAATTTATGTATCATTACTCAAATAGGATCAAGAATCCAACAGTATCATCATCACTATGTGAATTGACCTTTTTTTTTTCTTCTTCTTTCATATATGGTTAAGTACGTATTTATATTAACTAAAAAAATAAAGAGTAATTTTTTTTTATAATTTCATTAATTTTTCAATTTATAAATCTACAATTTTTTGTCTCCATAAAATGGAGAAAAAGCTAATGTACATACGTATAAGGAATACAACCAGCAAGGAAATTGGAGAAAAGCTTGATGATTTATGTAAAAAAAACTAATATACATACATATAAGGAATACAACCACAACCAGCAAGGAAATTCGAAAACTTTTGATTTGAGAAAGTATTTTTTAAAATTACAAAGAATTATCTTATTTTTACCTTATATCTTATTGTCAAAATTTATAAAAGAAACGGTGAAATAGAAAAATAATAAAAACAAAGAATTTTATTTTTAATGTTTCTTACAAAAATTTAAAATCATGAAACAATATATGTGAAAATAAAGAGACATTTTTGTAGCTAATCATAAAAATAAAAAAAGGAAATATTTTCTCAAATAAAACAGCATTTAAGCATAAGATACATATATAAAAAATTTCAGCATAAGATACATATATAAAAAATTTCAATAATATCCACTGGCCAAAATCAGACAGCAACATTCATCTGGAGACTGATTTCCTATTTATTAGGTCAACTCAATTCTCAATACAAAAATTACCAAGTTAGCAAGAATAGCCATAAGCCAACATCTGATAATCAGGTTGAGCTTTGAAAGCCTTGCACAACTTGTAATAAGTAAATGTTAAAATCAATCAATTAATTAAACACCCAAACCCGACTCAAGAACTATAATAAACAAGTTCTTGGCAGGACATGATTTTCACATGCACTATTAAGTATAAAAAATGCCCTGTGTCCTTCTTAAATGGACCCTTTTCTTTAATTTGGGGGAGTTTTCGAGTTGAGTAACATTGTCAAATGTCATAAGGTTAGAATCGCGGATATATCTCAATGTGTAGTGTGAACAAAATCCTCTAATGCCGGAGTAGGATTTTTTTGTCAAGCATCTGAATATAATGGCACATGTAACTAGTGACTAACATAGGTTTCTAGGTGAACATAATTGAATGCCAAACGTCCTATATAAGCATAACTCTTGTATGAACACTGATACCAATTATTTAATGTAAAAATTGAGAAGGCAAGTAATTTTACTTATTGAGTTTAATCCCATTTGAGAAGGCAAGTAAATTGAGAAGCCAGTGTAAAAAGATTTAACCAAATGGAATTCATACCAAAAAATCTGATTAATTCTTTACAAAAAAACAACAATTGAAAACATTTCAGGTCACATAATTACTTAAAAAGATACGTGACATTTGTTTTTTATAAAAATCACATAACTTGTGTATTGTGTGTTTAAACCCCCCCCCCCCCCCCCCCCCCCTTTTTATATACTGAATTGTGTGTTTTAATCTTAACCGTTTTTTTAAATAAGATTCAATGATCATCAATATTTATTATATTTATTTTCTCATTTTAATATCAAAACAGTTTTTTAACTAAATACATCCTAGTATAGTAGTATATGTAATGTGTCTTCCTTTATTCAACAAAAAAAAATGTGTGTTCCTTTAAAAAAAAAACAATGTAATGTGTGTGTTGTAGACGATATGTAAAGAATGGCACCCTCTAATTTGGATCTCAATATTTAGCCTAACCTGATGATACAGACCTTGCTATTCTCACTCTCTAATTTCTATTTTCACCCACACTTTTTAAAATCTTATGAAATCACCTACTTACCCCTCCCAACATTTCCCCACCCGCTTTCACCCTTCTCTTTCCATTGGCTTCTTTTTCTCTCTCTCTCTCTCCTTCATTTTGATTTTGTTGTAGATTATTAAAATAAGTTGGGGGTTTGAAAAAAAAAACAAGACAAAAGTATGATTTCATTGCATATCTATGTAACGAAAAATCTTGGAATGAGGAAGATTGGTTTGGAAAGTTGGTGAAGTGGAAGATGGGTAGTGGCCATCTCAATAGGTTTTAGGAAGATTGTTGGTTAGGTGAGGAACATCTTGTGTCCTTATTTCGACGGATTTTACTAAACTCTAATGAACATGCGTGTTGTGTCAATGAGATGGGTAGTACTCTCCATGATTTGAGGAACGGAACCAAAGATGAGGACTTTCTACACTAATCAACTTCTCCTTCAACCAATGGTGTGCATGCATCATAGGTAAAATGGAGTGGGGCTATATATATATATATGAATCCGTCATTGGCTTTCAAGTTGGGAAAAAAATCACAATGGAAATAGGATTTTGTTTCATACCTATGTAACAGGATCATTCTTCTGATGTTTGTTTTTTCATACCTAAAACATAATAATGGAATCATACTTCTGTCAGAAGAGTATTTTAGGAATTCAGTAAAATGTCATCAAGTTGAAGTGAGGATAAAAACTGGGTGAGAATAGCAACTCCCATGATATATTCTGCTCTAACCTAATGTTTACCTAATGGGCCTTTTGAGCATCAAAAAGTGGTCATGGGTTTAATTCACTAACCCCCTCTATACATGTTTAGTAGTACACGAAATTGTTTAGTGGTACACAAAATTCTATTTTATAGATCAAACGTAAACATTAATATTACTACAAGGATAATGCTTTTTTCTTCTTTTCTCACAACCATTGAAGGTATGATTAAATCCCTTCCACTATGCTAAAATTATCTCTTCTCATAAACGTTTTCCCTAAACTTAAACTAGTATCACAAAATGGTTCATTGACCTCTAAGTTAAAAATATATATATATATATATATATATATATATATATATATATATATATATATATATATTATGACTATTTTTTTAAAGAAAAAATATTATGACTTGAATTATTCCTTTCTGAGTATTTAAATTAAGAAACTAAAAGAGGGAATTGTTAGTTGAAATAGTAAAATTAAGAAAATAAAATTATTCAATATTAAAATTGTGAAACTAAATGATTAATGATTTCCCTTTTACAATATTAAGACTATCTCCTCTCATGATTTTTTTGTAAACTTATGAATTTAATGAATATGCATTATTAGTGTAAAGGTTTTTATATTATCAACTAATTAAAAGTTATGTCAAATATGATTTTTAAGATAGTTCTTAATTTTATTTATCAAAGTTAATAAACTTATCATGCATATTAATTTATAATTAAATGATAATATAAAAATATTTTATATTTTCAATATATATTCTATTTTCTCTTAATTAATAATGTCTGAGAATGACCTACATTAAAAAATGTTTATCACTTTAATTATTCTTTTCTGAGTATTTAAATTAAGAAACCAAATAACACAATTAAAGCCCTGATATCAATTCCCAAAAATAATCATGTATTCATTAGTTCTTGAACCCTTACATTGAAAATGTGCACAAAACAAATTCTATTATATAAATGGATTTTTTAAAAAAGAAAAAGTATTTTCATAATCAAAATTATGATACTAATTTTTTAAAATATAAAAATTATTAAAATAAATTTTGTTTCTTTCAATAAAAATATTTTCTATAGGCATGATTAGACCATTAAACCTATGTCAAATGTGTACTTTCTTTTAAAACACACTCAATTATGTCAATGTGTAAGAGTTATTAGTTGACACCTATGGACTTTCTATTTTAATATTTTTTTGCTCTAGAAAACGTTCATTATCAACTAATTTCCGGTTTATTCTCTGAATTAGATGTTGACAAAATATCTTTTATCTTTCTTTGCCACCAGGCACCAATTAATGCTTTACCAGATCTAAAAGTTGTATTTGGTCAATTTCTTGGTGGCCTCAGTCTTAAGATGGCATTTTTTTGGCCTCAAAATCCTCCATGTCCCCAACAATTCCCCAATAAATCCACTACTTAAAAATTTAAGAAAATTTTCATCCAAAACAATTTTCACTACACACATCTTTTCCTAAAATCACATCAAATTGACTCATTTACGTGAAAGTTAGGATTTATCGATTTTGCTGAAGAAAAAATATATACACCAATTGGATAATAATAATCAAACAAGTACTACGACTATTGTACTCCATATTTTATTGGGATTAAGGCCATGATAATGCTTCTAACATCTAAATAAACGTGTAGTTGTCCATTAAAAGGCCACGTCGCCATTGTTTTAAGTGTTTAAACATATTTTTAGTTTTTTAATACATTTGTTTTTTATTTTCTTAAAATTTATAAATTAATTTATTTATTTACTTATTTGTGTTTTTTTATTTTAGTCTTTATCATGACATTTAATCTATTCAGCTTATTATTTAAGTGCATATAAAATATATAAACTTTTAATACAAGTTTCTCTTGTCTGTTTTCTAATTATATCGGTCACATCGATACCATCACATATAAGAAAACCTTGTTGTTAAAAATAAAAATTAAAAAAATAAAATAAAAACACAAACAGGCGATAGTTTTTTATAAAAAATTACAAAATCATAGACAACTTAAAAAAAGCAAGGTGCAAGGTGCGCTTTGCAGGCTACGTGGCGAAATATAATTGGTGATTGCTCCGCGAAAGTTTCGCATGGAAAAGCAGGTGAATTTAGCCCTTTGCGGACGCAACACCACGTCACTACGGCAATTGCAACTCGTTTGAAGGGAAGTTATATTCCTGTGCGGACCAGCTTACTTTTACTTCTGTTCTTCAGGAATTCCATTGGTCCTCGATATAGAAGTATAGAACCTTATTGGTCAAAATTCAGAAAAGTCATACATTATGTATGTTGGTTCATCTTGTGCATAAAAGCACCATGGCAGAGAATAATTTCAATGAAAAGTTCAAATTATAATATGAACAAACAAATAGAAACCTTGTTTTAAAAAAATATTTTCTGTTGCTTTCTCATTATTTGTTTCGTGGGTTACTACGTTCTGATTCTGATTTTCATGATTAATGATGTTTTAATTTCTCATAAGATAAAATACTAGCAGTATAATATTAATAGTTTTTAAGAAACTTGCATACTAGAAAAGAAAAAAAACTATATAAGCTTTTAAATTTTTAAAATTTTCAATTTCATAATTTTGTCTAGTTTTTTAAATTTTTAAATTAAAATATTAATATTAAATTCAACCCACACAAGTTTTTTACTCAATTAAACTTTATGCAACATTGATGATAGATTAGTATTTTTTTTGAATGAGTGAGAAAAAACTCACAAAACACTAGAAACTCTGGGAAAAAACGGTAACAATTATATCAACCAGAACCACATTAAAAGCAAAAGCAGAAATAACATAAAAAAAAAACTCTAAACTTATGACTTAAGAGTCATAACAAAATTGGCTAAACATTCAACAACTTGATTAGCTTCTCTAAGGACACAAGACCAAGTAATATAACCTCCATCATTTGTGAAATCCTGGATCATTTTGACAATCCTAGGATAAATTAGTGTTGTTAACAATAATTGTGAAAAGCTGACAATAGTAATGATGAGGATAATTGACAAACATAAGGAGATAATAATAACACTACTAACCATGATGACAATCGTATGTAATTATATTAGTAATGGTTATAATGAGCATAGATAATGAGTACAATAATAATAATTGATGATATCAAATTAATAATGATAATAATAGCAAGAGCAAATTACAATAAAAAACTTTTGAAGTTTCATATAATTATACAATTATCTTTTACTTTTTTAACATTACATTAATTTACTTTCTTATGGGAGTGTTAACGTAAGATTTGAGGAGACGTAAAGAAAGTATTAATATAATATTTTCAAACATACTAAAAAAAATGTTAGTTTAATGTTTTTAAATTTAAAGGAAAAGGGTGAGATCATTTGTAAACGTATTTCAATTTTTTTATTTACTTTATTTCTCTTTTTCTCTATCAAATTGAGCATAACATTGTGAATAATGATGTATTTGGAGACTTGATATTTATAGTGTAGTTGGGAGTCTCAGTTAGTGGGAAAGTTAAGTTAATTATGTCACGTGTCATGTGTTAAACTACACTTATATTTTGGGTTATGTTTTATGTCGAGGTTAATTAGATTTTTGTTCTTCATATTGAGTTTGATTTTTACACTAACGTTGGATAACCCCAAAATAATTGTCTCAAAGAGGATATTATTTTAAGAAAATAATGCCGGTTTAATAGTGTAGAAGTGAATATCCTTTTCAAAAACTTCTAACTTGTGAGTTGAGTTTGGTGAGAGATAGGCTAAATTAAATTGTCAAATTATTATTTTTAATTTTTTTAATCAAGTTTCTAAAGAGGCATCAATCTAAATTTAAATCCTATTATGTCTTAATTTTTCCCAATCCACACTTTCATTTATACTTCCCTTTATTTATTTTTTTGAAAGTATTATATTTTAACTTTTTTCTTAATTTTTAAAAATTATTTAGATAAATTAACCTACCAACTTATCACAAAACAAGGCGAGTTAATGCAGTCAACGTGCTCCATTCCATTTTTATCAGGTTAAAAATGTATCTAAACAAACTTACCTAATTTTCCATCACTACAATAAAATTGTTATAATTGGTTCATTATCATTTTTAGAATGTTAGAAATATTAGCAATCAGTAATGGATTTATTAAGAAACAGATCAGTAGTGAATTGCATTTATCATACAAAATCTAAACAAACCCACAAAAATAATATTGATATAATAGTTTAATGTTCATGCGTTTTTAATATAATTTTTTTAATTATTACTCAATTACAAATTATTATTAATATAATTTTTAAAATATTTATTATAAAAATTAAAAAAATTATCACCATACTACATAAAAATTTATAATTTAATGATAATATAAAATAATTTTATAGTATCAAAATATGATCTTAAACTCAGATAAATAATATAAAAAACAAAATGAAGAAAAGGCAAAAATATCTCCAAAAGAAGTAGATTAATTATTATCCTAACTAAATCCTTTTATCCATCTTTCAAGATTACAAATAGAGAAGATCTGATTTTCTAATTACTTTCTATTTTGCTTACTGTTTTATTATTAATTATTAATTAATAATTCGGATAATACTGAGTTTCAAGCACGAGAACTCGACGAGTGTTGAATGTTGAGCATTCGTGTCAACGGACGCCAAATGCAATTCAAATGTGGCAGAATGTTACGAAAAAAATATAAATAACACGTCAAATATATTATTATTAAAATTTAATTTAAATACACAAATGCATTGTATAAAAAAATATCATACTGTTGTCCGTTTACATATTTTCACATACAATAACTTTATTAATTTTATGAAAATTATTTCAAAAATTATAGTTAATATAATTTTTAATTTAGTTACTGTATAATATATAATTTTAAACAAATATTCAATATAAAGATAAAGTACACCAACGCTTATATTACTATTTTTTTTAATTCATACTAATAAAAAAAATATATAAACAAAAGACAATGGACATAATCTTATAATCATTATCAAATATAATAAAATAATTATTTTTATAATAAATATTAAAATTTATACAAAATAATTATTTTTGTTAGTTGATTGTGATATAAATTAAGCTCAAACTTTCTATATCTTGCTTAATTATTACTAGTATTATTTCTTATGTTTCCAATTTTCCATAAATAATTTTTAACAACATAGTATCTTATAGTAATTCTTTCTCCTCATAATATTGTAAAATATTATTTTATAAATAATAATAAGAAGAAGATGAAGAATAAGTTATTAAATTTGATGTGCTTGTCTTTCTTCCCTCCAATCATTTTCCTCTGTGTCTTGTTTTTCTTTTCTCTCTCTCTAATTTTCCGGGAAAATTTCTCTCACTCTTGCTCTCTGGTTTTCCGGCGTCAGAGGAGGAAGCAGAAGAGTAGAAGGAAGACATTTCTCTGCTTCTACGGAAACTCTTCCCTTCACTTCCTTCCCTTTCTTTTCTCAATTTCCGTGATCATCACAATTTTCTTCACTCCTCAATTTCAATAATCCTCCATGAACCCCCTCTAGCCCCTCCTCTCCTTCCTTCTCTTCAACAAGGTACTCTTCTTCTTCTTCTTCCTCTTTTTTTTGCCTTTTTTTTGTTAGTTTAATTCTTAATTTTTGTGAATTCAGGCTTTTCAAGTATTAGGGGTGTGCAAAATTTGTTTTTTCTTTTGAAATTTTGGTTTTTTAGCACTTGATCGGGTTAACTGGCAAGTGGGTCTTCTTTGTTTTGGTGCATAAGCTTGAGCTATTGATGAATTATGAGGAACTGTGGTGTTCTTTGATTTTTTTTTTTTTTTTTTGTCAAAAGGTGTTCTTTGATGTTGGGGTGGTCTGTGTAATCTAAGAGTAACTGTTTATGTGTGTTTTAAAATTTACTTTGTGGGTTTTGGTGAAGTTGATTAATTTTCTCGGTTTTGTTGGCTTTGGGGTTTATTTTTGGTTTGAACCTTAAGTCTTACGCTTTTGTGAAATGTATCAGCTACCAAGTGTTTCTTTTGCTTGGTTTTGCTTAATCTTTCCAATTTGTGTTTCTTATTGTTTAGGCTTGTGCTGTTATGGTTTCTGTCTTGATATAATGTTATGGGAGAGTTTATTGTGGTTGTTTGTGCTTGGAACTTAGTTGACTTTAAGGTCTTGTGCAGTTGGGAAATAGTTTGGTTGCTAAGTGTTCTATACTTGTTTTCTTTAATCTATGTAAAGTTATAAACTTTCCTTCTCGTGATAGAATAAGATTGTGCTTTTATGCAAACAGAACATAGACAATCTGTTTGGATTTTGGACTTGAATTTTCATAATCACCACTCCTGTGTAATGTATTTCAATTCAACGTATGACTGGGAAGCTCCTTTTGTTAGTATCGATTTCATTTTGCTGAACTTCATCCATCCAAATGAGATACAAAAGTTCTATTGAATATTGATCAACACTATCACATGTGTACAGTTGTTGGTTAATTCAACTTGCTAGATATCAATAGTGGTTGTAACCATTGCTCCGAATATTATACAAATTATTGCATCTTACTCCCCTCATTGCACTAACTACATGAGACAAAGTTAAGAGGTATAAAACTATAAGGAAAACATGGCCTGTCTTTGTGAGACTAAACTGTGCTGCATTCTTACTTGATTGTGAAAGTTTTTCCATTTATAGAACATTGGTTCACAATAGGTTTATGATGTCTTCAAGTAATTGATATTAAGATATCTGACTCTCTCTGTTATCTCTTTTGTCACGTTTATTCTTAGAAACTGACTGAATATGGAGAAACATTCTGGGAATTCTTCATCAGCTCATGCTGCTGCAGGTACCTCCTCTTCATATGTAATACATAAATTCTTGTATAGCATTTTTTTTCTTTTTTAAATTATTTTGTATGTTGTTTCTGTAGGTCCATCTGAGATTTCCCCACTTAATATTCCAAAAAAGGCGGGAAGCAGTGCATGGGGAATACCTCGTGCCAGTGATGTGTTCCATGACTCAAGTGATGTTAGCTTGTTTTCTAGTTCACTGCCTGTTCTTCCACATGAAAAGTGTAAGCTTTAGATGATGTTGCTGATAGAACTGATTGGAATCATTCATAATGTTATTTTGACATCCGTTTTTTCCTATTTTTATTGTTGATATGCAGTAGATTTGACTGATTCTGAAAATTATGGTCAACCAGTCGATGTTAACTTGATAACATTAGATAAAGTTCACAAAGAAGACGAGGGACATGATCCTTTTGATGACTTTGAAACCAATGCAATTGGGAGCATGCTTCCCGATGATGAAGAGGACCTTTTGGCTGGGATTATGGATGATTTTGACCTCAGTAAATTGCCCAGTCAACTGGAGGATTTGGATGAAAATGATCTGTTTGTCAATGGAGGGGGATTTGAGATGGATTTTGAACCCCAAGAGAGCCTCAATATCGGTGTGTCCAAGATAAGCATATCAGATGGAGTTGCTTCAAATGGTATTGGTCAGTATGCAATCCCAAATGGTGTGGGAACAGTGGCTGGGGAGCATCCCTATGGCGAGCATCCATCAAGGACATTATTTGTTCGAAACATCAATAGTAATGTCGAGGACTCTGAATTACGAACACTATTTGAGGTATTGGACATTTGCCTAATGCTTCAATAGTATTATATTTGTTTTTAAACACAGTATTTAATGTGTATGTGTATGCTAATCATGCTTTTGCTTCTTAATGTGGATGCTATAGAGTTATGCCTATCTTTAAACACAACTATGTTTGGCAATCTTGCTTTTGCATGTTGAATTTTATATTTTTACTTAGTCGATTTCCTTATTTTTTTCCTTTTTGGTTTCTCTGAAACCTATTAGTATTATTGAAGTCTGTTAATATTTGCATTTTGGAAGGATTATTAGTGTGACGGTCACTGGAGGCAATTTCTGGTTAGGCATTGGAGGCACTATTCTTTACCAAGGTTATCAAACTCGAGAGTTTACGTAAACTTATGAGAGTTCCATATATTCGACTCTTGGACTCAACTAGTAGTAGTCCACTTCATATAAAAATAATAACAAAATATCTATAAATAACATACCAATTAAACATTTCAACAATATAATAAAGCAAAATGATAAATCATAAATTCTACAATACTTAAATAACCAAGTCTAGTAATGCATCACTACTAGATAATAACTTGCAGATGTTATGGTAGTGGTAGAGTATTCTCATCGAGAGTTTGATGTTATTAGAGGTGAGAATTTTTCGATTCGGGAACAACACACTAAATGGAGATATGTTGAACACTAAATAGACAAAAAATAATTCAAAATGACTTATGTTTTGGACTAATTTTCTTAACTAGCTGACTTGTTGATTCAGTGGTAAACTCGAAAGTCTGTCGAGTTTACTTAGAGTTTATTGAATCTACTAAAAAGAGTGTTTACACACGAGTCAACTCACAGAGGGTAAGTGAACTCGTAAACTCGTAAAAGTTAGCAAATTAACTTGAGAATTTGATAACCATGCTCTATACATTGTTAGCCTAAATTGTAAAAAAAGTACGTTTTAAGATAATCTGCTAGCTCATTTACTTTGACTGATAAAGAGGGAACTAATAACCACTACATTGTCATAAAATGAAACTAGAACAACAAGAAAGAGAATGGTGAGAATAAAAAAATCTGAAAAGAACCATAAGTTGCCATTTGACCTTGGCCAGTTAGTAGGAAACCTCACAGATGTGCCTGGGTTCTGTAGGTCAGATCCAGCAGTCCCCTTTATGCCCTATTATTCCCTTCCTCATCTCCCACCTCTAAAAATAAATTATAAGTCACACTGGATAAAGATGCGTATGGTTTTGTACCCAAAAGATAAAGAGAGGTAGACATTTATTTGGAGAGCCTTGATTTACCTTTTTGTACTTTTGTGACTTTCTGAATACCTAGTAGAATTGGTATGATAAAATTCTAGTTGGAGCTTCAATAAGGTATGCTTTAGTTATTCATTTCTTATTTGTGTACAACATGAAAAGAGTTCTTCTCCCTTTATTTAACTATTTTGTTGATGATTCTTTTCTTTTTTATTTGATAGCTATATGGGGACATTAGAACTTTATACACAGCATGCAAGCATAGGGGCTTTGTGATGATATCTTACTATGATATTCGAGCTGCTCGCACTGCCATGCGTGCTTTACAAAACAAGCCCTTGAGACGAAGAAAACTTGATATTCATTTTTCAATTCCTAAGGTTTGTTTTTTGTGGCATTATTCAGTGTTTGACTGATTAGCATTGATGTTGCGTTTGTTTCATTCATCTTTCTTCTGCTTGTCTTAGGATAACCCCTCGGAAAAAGATATTAATCAAGGAACCCTTGTAGTGTTCAATTTAGATCCATCAGTATCCAATGATGACCTTCGTCAAATATTTGGGGCTTATGGTGAGGTCAAAGAGGTAATATATGCTAACATATCTGATGATTTTAAATGTATTTTCTTTGGCCTCCACTTAAAGTTTATCTAGTGCTTGGAGTAGTTGTAACTTTTGTATTAAAATTGCAGATCAGGGAAACACCACACAAGAGACACCATAAATTTATTGAATTTTATGACGTTAGAGCAGCAGAGGCAGCTCTTAAAGCATTAAATCGAAGTGATATTGCTGGGAAACGCATAAAACTTGAACCCAGTCGCCCTGGTGGAGCTCGTAGAAAGTAAGTTGGACTTTATCTTGTTTAGTATGCCATAAACATATTTCCTGTATAAATAATTTTTCTCCCTTGACCTGGTTTCTTAATTCTTTTTTAAATGGTAGAAAAGTAATGTCATGCTTGAAAGTTTTGACAATAGAGGTACACCCAAGAATGTCTATTATATAGATTAATATTTATCCCTTGAGCAGATATTAAATAGTCACTTGTAAGAAGCTAATAAATTAGTTCAACTTACTTTCATGGAGAAAATTTCTGGGTGGTTAGTCCGGAATGTAAAAAGCAATAATGTAGTTACTATCCATCAAATTCTTAAATCGGCTACTTGGATGAGAAGATCACTTGTTAGGTTTTAAAAGCAATACTGTGACATCCTTTAAAAGTTTGCTATCCTAACGGAATCTTCCAAATATCTCATTTGTATAAGTGAATTTCAGTTTCAATACATGGATTTAGTTCAGCTGTTCTATTTCCCATGATTTTCACACCTTTCATGTTGCCATGCCACTTTTCATGTATTGTGGTTTAAATACTAACTAGTTACTCTGTAGGGTATCTGTAAGCTGCTAAGTCCTTTCAAATACAAAATTTGGATGTAAATAGAAATAGATATTGAGAAATTACTCAACGCATGTCTTCATTGTAACTATGCACCAATCTGTATTGAAATATAATGCACTCTAGGTGGATGTAGTTGGTCTGTGCAATATTATTGCTTCTGTTGATCTTTTTCCATCTTTCTGAGGAACTTTAGCTACATCCCTTGGCCTCCTTTTTTGTGTCTGTACAGTGCGCATGTAATTCTTGACCAATTACTATTTTGTTATTCTTGTAGACACTTGAGGCTTTGGTCTTTTCTAGCTCACATTTCTTGTGCCTTTTTTTTTTTCCAATCTTTGCATTATTTTAATTTTATATGGTTTCAGTTAATATTATGCTATATATCCTTATGCATCTGACAATGCTATTATGTATGCAATTAAACCTTTAAAAAACTAGTGACTCATTTTCTCTTGTTAGCTTGATGCAACAACTGAGCCAAGAACTGGAACAAGATGAAGCTCGAACTTTTAGACATCAAGTAGATTCACCTGTGGCCAGTTCTCCTCCCGGTAAATATCTCTTAAATCCAATCTTCTTTCTCATACACTATTCTAGTTTATCATTTTTAGAAAGGTATTCACAATTACAGGATAAATTACTTGGAAATTTTTTCTCAGGTAGCTGGGCACAATTTGGTAGTCCAGTTGAACAAAATCCATTATCTTCTTTTAGCAAGTCCCCTGGTTTGGGCCATGCCGGTCCCATTAATACCAACCATTTGTCTGGATTGGCTGCAATTCTTTCCCCACATGCAACAACCTCTCCCAAGATTGCACCGATTGGCAAGGACCCTGGAAGGGCTGCAAATCAGATGTTTGCAAACTCTGGATTAACACAAGGAGCAACCTTTCAGCATTCTATATCCTTTCCTGAGCAAAATGTAAAGGCAAGTCCTAGGCCTATATCTACTTTTGGTGAATCAAGTTCAAGTGCATCAAGTATTGGAACACTGTCCGGCCCTCAATTTCTTTGGGGAAGCCCAACTCCTTACTCCGAGCATTCAAACACTTCTGCCTGGTCTTCATCTTCTGTGGGGCTTCCATTTACATCTAGTGTCCAAAGGCAAGGTTTCCCATATTCTACTAATCGCAGTCCTTTTCTTGGCTCTCACTCTCATCATCATGTTGGATCTGCTCCATCTGGCCTTCCACTTGATAGGCATTTTAGCTACTTCCCTGAGTCACCTGAAGTTTCTCTCATGAGCCCAGTTGCATTTGGGAATTTAAATCACGTTGATGGGAATTTTATGATGAACATAAGTGCTCGTGCATCTGTAGGAGCCAGTGTTGGTCTTTCTGGAAATACCCCTGAAATTAGTTCACCCAATTTCAGAATGATGTCTCTGCCTAGGCATGGTTCCTTGTTCCATGGAAATAGTTTGTATTCTGGACCTGGAGCAACTAACATTGAGGGATTAGCTGAACGTGGACGAAGTAGACGACCTGACAATGGTGGGAACCAAATTGATAGTAAGAAGCTGTACCAGCTTGATCTTGACAAAATCTTCAGTGGTGAAGATACAAGGACTACTTTAATGATTAAAAACATTCCTAACAAGTAAGAACAACCAAACAAGTATCCTAGTTATGTGATCAAATCAATATTCTAACAATTTGTTAAGGACTGTAATTGATGAGTTTCCTGATGACTATGAGCTCTTGTGATTGCTTTTAAGGTATACATCGAAGATGCTGCTTGCTGCAATTGATGAGAATCACCAGGGTACTTATGACTTCCTCTACTTGCCAATTGACTTTAAGGTATTGACATCCTACATATCTTTTTAATTTGGGTTGAGGGATTTCTCCTGCCAGGATGACTTATTTCTTGATGCCTTGTTTTGCTTGCAGAATAAGTGTAATGTGGGTTATGCTTTTATCAATATGGTGTCTCCTTCACACATCATTGCCTTCTACAAGGTTTGAATTCTATACCTTTTCATGTCTGAGGTCTTTTGTTGCTACTACATTTAAATTCCCATGTGCATAGTTTGTGATGTGATATAAGGGCTTCCTTAATGTGATATTGTATCATAATTCATAAGGATAGATGTCTGTGTGGTATTATTTGATTTCATATCATTTTAAAGGTAAATATGAATATAAGGTTGAAAGTATTTTATTGATAGTTTCTGTTAATTTGCAAGTATTAAACTTGTCCTGATCTGGAGAAGTATAATGTTGAGAAGTCTATCATGGAAATTTACGTAGGCCTTTAATGGGAAAAAGTGGGAGAAGTTCAACAGTGAAAAGGTTGCTTCACTGGCATATGCACGGATACAAGGAAAGGCTGCGCTTGTGATGCATTTCCAGAATTCAAGCTTAATGAATGAGGACAAACGGTGCCGGCCAATTCTCTTTCATTCAGAGGGCCAAGATACTGGCGACCAGGTAATATGATTGCCATAAGTAGCAATTACAAGATTTATGGGCAAACACATTGGTCCTGACCTTTAGATGTCATGCAAATCTTTAAAATGATAAGTGGATTTGAAATTGAACATGGTTTATACAGTTTTCACCTTCAATTTTTAGTTACAGCTATTAGTATCAAACATAAGACAAGGTCAAAACATCAAAGTTGAATATAAGTTTTGTTTCAGTGATGGTTTGAGCTTTAGCTAGCACAAAGTTGTGTTTTCCCCCTAGACTAAAATATCAAAATGTGCCTGTAAGCTTGATATCATTGTTTCACAAATTTAACTGCAAGACAATAATATTAAGCTAACAAAGGTGGGGCAGACCCCAAGCTGCATGGAGTCAACAAATGTTCACCAAACCATTGGTAGTTCATTGAACTTGAAGTACATGGGGTTAATTTTTATGTTCTAGACTCTCTTTGAGAAGGGGTTTTATGTTGGAGAAGTGTGATTCAGAAAAAGCAAAAGTCGATATATTGGGAAAAACCTAAGTCTTACATTGACTAGAGATAAGGTCAAGATAGAGTATATAAGAGGGAGACAACCCTCACCCTATGAATTAACTTTTGGGGTTGAGTTAGGCCAAAAACTCACATTCTAAGATGATGACTTCATATTATTATTGAAGTTTTGAGGTTGTGCATCCTACTAAGTTCCTATTGACATTATCAGAGTCTACAATTTTCTTATCAATTTTGAAGTTTCAAATTAGGGGTGAACATCTACCTTAACTCAATCTATACCTCTTCACACGATTGACAGACCCGAGTGTTACAAACTTAAGATGCACTAGTTCTGAGTACTGAGTATAAAAAATTGCATCGATTATCTATTTCACCATTTGAGAATTGCTTGATTGTAATGTTGCATTTGAGCTATCAGTTCACTTTTTAGTTGAAGCATGAAACTGCAGCTGCTGAATTGGTTGACTATACTTTTCTTATTTGCCACATTAATTGATCAAATTATTACTTTAATAACATAATTTCAATGGCTCATCTGACAATTTCTTTCTCTGCTTACCATCTAGGAACCTTTTCTATCCAGCAATTTGAATATATGCATTCGCCAACCAGATGGATCCTATTCAAGTGATTTGTTGGAGAGCCCGAAGGGCAATTTGGATCAGAAGTTAGAGAACGATTAACCATTTATTAGACATATTGTTCCTAGCCACAATAAATGGGGTCTAGGAGTGCTAACTATTATAGGTGATCTTAAAGATGTACAAAGTCAATTCATCAAAAAAGGGAAAAAAAAGTTGTATAAAGATGAAGTGAGCAACCCAGTTATCAGCGGGTGGAGACTTCGAATATGTCAATAATCATAAAAGATGTGTAGAGAAACAATTGTTTTACAACCAGTGGTAAAGAATAACTTGGAGTGTATTGCTGGATGGTTGGTTCCTAAAGCAGCATGCATGCCAGATTGTGCAGGAATGACTCTGTCTGGAATTTGTTATTTTTTTCTTCCTCTGTTAAGGCTGTTGTGGCCATTTGCGGATATGACTATTGTGTATATGGGGAAAAAAATCAATTCATGGGGGAATGGTTTGTATAGAATGGGAACAAGGAACTATCCTGTTATTTATCAATGCTGTTCATCATGTAGCCAAAAAAAATGTGAATGTCTGTAAAGATTTGAAGTTGTGAACAGGTTTCTTGCCATTGTATTTGTGACTTGAAATATTGGATGCTCTGTAAAGCGCTGTTTTATCAACCCCTATTTATAAATGAGTCTCTCTTATATTAATGTGTCATAATTTCTACAAAGATAAGCATGTAAACATTTTTAGTTGGGCAAAGGTTATCTGATGCAAACTGTTGCTTAGCAATTGAAAAAAAAATAATTGAGCAAAGTAAGCGTGCATGATTGTATCTTTTGATGGCTTCTAATTCTGATTCTTTTGATAAGGAATTTCTGTTTGTTTGGGAAAGGAGAGAAGTGTGGTGGGACCTACAAAAAAAATCTTCTCATGAATGCTTTCATTTTGTGGGAGAAAAGAGAAAAAAAAGCTTGTGGAACCCATTGAAAAAAAATAAAATTGTTGACAGCTGTATGTTTATTGTTGGATTGAGTAATCTAGAAGATTTGATAATTAGGATCATGATTAGATTATTCTGATTTAAATCAGAATCAAATAATCAAATTACTCTGATTTGATCTGATCACCTTTTTATTTACTTTAAATTTTACATTTATTATGTAATCAGGCACCATTGCCTATATTTGTGTTCTAATTATTTCTGAAATAAACAAGTGAAAGTATTTCTTCCTCTCCTATAATTTTTCATAGCAGTCCCTAAAATTACATGGTATCAGAGCTTTGCCTCTAATCCTGTGGTAGCCTGCCATGGAAAAAGCCACTGCAATCGAAGGAAATTCCTCCACCATGTCTCCTATGAATTCTGGAGGTATTGAAACTCCATCCCTGGTTGTATCCGATTCTCTATCTATGGATACCAATTTACAACTTTTAAACCAAAAGCTGAATGGTAAAAACTACGTTGAAAGGGTGCAGTCCGTAAAACTAATGTTGCTTAACTTTGATAGTACAAGGATGCAGAATACTGAAAGTTCAACCTTGGCTGCAAGGGGACAAGAACCAAAAGGAGAAAAGAAGAAGTGACCTTGTTGTGATCATTGTTGAAAGCCATGGCACACAAAGGAAAATTGCTGGAGACTTAATCCCAGCTGGAAAAAGAAATCAACTGGAGAGGGATAAGCTTTCCAAACCTCAAATAAAGAAAATGTGGAGCAGAAGGGCAACTCCAAGTCATCCCTGTTCGCTAAAGAACAACTAGAAAACCTGTATAAACTCTTCACCACAAAAATGTCAGTTACTCCATCATCTTCTCTAGCTTAAAAAATCTCTTTCTCTGTTGTCCTCTTTGGCGCTAAACTTGATTCCAGTGCTCCATGGATCATTGATCCTGAAGCCACTAACCATATGACAAACTGTTCAAAATTGTTTTCCATGTATAGTTCTTGTGCACGTCACAAAAAGGTCAAAATAGTTTATAGTACCCTTTCTACTATAGACGGTGTTGGTTCTATCCCTATATCTAAAACTTTAACCCTTCACAGTGTTCTTCATGTTCCAAATTTACCATGCAATCTGTTGTCTATTAGTAAATTAACACAAGACTTACTATTTGGCTATTAGTAAATTAACACCATGTTTGTGAAACACTATTCTGAAGGAAAGATGGTTGTGTTAATTGTTTATGTGGATGACATTGTAATTATTGAGGATGATTCTAGAGAAATAAGTAATTTGAAGGCATCCTTTGAGATTAAAGACCTTGGATTCCTAAAATATGTTTTGGGGATAGAGGTGACAAGATCAAAGAATGGAATTGTGGTGCCTCAACAGAAGTATATTTTGGACCTACTCAAAGAAATTGGGATGATGGGTTGCAAGCCAGCTAATACTCCTATAAACCCTAACCAGAAACTTAGGAGCGAAGGCAAAGGAGACCTAATAGACACAACTTAGTATCAAATATTAATGGTAAGGCTAATATATCTATCCCATACTCGTCCAGATATAGTCTTTGTGGTTAATTTAGTGAGTCAATTCATGAACTCACCACACGAAGAACATTTGGAGGTTGTTTATTGAATTTTAAGGTACTTTATAAGTGCTCCAGGTAAAGGACTATTTCTTAAAGAATCTGGACAACAAACTATTGAGGTATTCACAGATGCAGACTAGGTTGGATCCATTAGTGATCGAAAATCAACATCCAGTTACTGCACATTTGTTTGGGGTAACTTGGTTACTCGGAGGAGCAAAAAGCAAGATGTAGTAGCTAGGAGTAGTGCCAAAGCTAAGTATAGGACAGTGGCCTAAGGTGTTTCTGAGATTCAGTGGCTCAAAAGGATTCTAGAAGAGTTGCAATTTTCTATAACTCTTCCAATGAAACTGTATTGTGATAACAAGGATGCAATTAGTAATTAGTATCTCCAAGAACCCTTTTGAGCATGACCGAACCAAGCATGTTGAAATTGATAGACATTTTATAAAGGAGAAGGTGTACACCGACCTAATTTGCATGCCTTTTGTTCCTACTTCACAACAAGTTGCTAACATTCTTACAAAAGGATTGTTTAGACCCAACTTTGATTTTCTTGCAAGCAAGTTGGGCATGCTAGATATCTATGCACCAACTTGAGGGGGTGTCGACAGCTGTATGTTTATTTTTGGAATTAGTAATCTAAAAGATTGGATAATTAGTATCAGAATCAAATTACTCTGATTTGATTTGATTTTAGTCCGAATCACCTTTTATTTATTTTCTATTTTGCATTTATTATGTAATCGGACAACACTGTTATATATAATATATGTATCCTCATTATGAAATAAAGAACGAAAGTATTTCCTCTCCTATAATTTTTCCTAGCGGTCCCTAAAATCACAAAAATGATATTTAGCCTTTTGTTTTGGATTATGTAAAAATGTTATCAGGGACAAATATGTCTTTACAACATTTATTTTTCTCTCCTACTTTTCTACTGCACTTAGTCAATCTCCCATTTTCCACTAATTCTTTCTTTTCTTCTCAAAATCTTCATAATCCAATCAAAGCATTTTGAACAAAGGTCTTCCATAGTTGATAGTGTTATTAGATTTACTTTATTAGTTTATTTATTTGGAACATCTCATAATAATAAAAAGTGATTTTTTTTCTTCTAAAGTAATTATTATTTTTACAAATTCAAGACGAGTAATGATGACTACTAGGCCAAATCTTTACATCAAACAAAAATTAATATAAAGGTGAGTAATGATACACAAACACAAATATATATTAATTATCTCACCAACACCTTTCATTTCTCTCTATTTCTCTCTTCCTATCATATCATAAATCTTACAATATCTATATTTTTATCTTTTTTTTCTCTCTCTCTAGGTATCTTATATAACATAATAAGTGTCCATCAAACATTTTTCTATAAAATTATATTTTTATTATCAAGTTCTCAAATCCATTAGTGAAATGTTAATATCTTTTTTTTTTTGGAAAAAAAATCCATAAGTCTTAAAGGAATGTTGAAAAACAATCCATGCCATTGTTTAATCTGAAAAATTGATGACAAATATATGAAACTTGGTCTAAGGTTTGTCGATCTAAATAATTAAAACACGAGGATCTTGAAGAACTGCCATTTCTATAAAGATTCTTTAGTCGGACATATTTTCAAGCATGCGACATTGACTACAAATTGTGATGCCTGTTGATGAGTAGTGTTAAGGTAAGATTAGATGATTTGCATTCAACGGTCTTGTACCAGAGTTGACACTCAATCAGGTCACAGTACAGAAGAAATTAACAGGTTTCATTGTGGTAAACTAGTAGCAATGCACATCACAACTGAAAAGATGTTATTCTAAAGCTAATCAGGGATGAAAATTGTAGTTGAGAATCCCTTTTAACACAGTTCAATGCTTTCCCCTCGAAAAATTTTGCCTTCAAATTTGTAGGGCATTAGCAATAGACCCGGCTAGACTCAGCACTTCAAAAGGAGCTGTATTTGCTACAGCTTTGACAGTAAGAGGGCAAGAATCTGTAATCCAGAAGTAGGCAAATGCATTCTCCAAGGCGTCTGCAAGTTAAATCAAATGGCAATAACATTCACATTAATGAAAATATAGGAATGTAGAAACTATAAGGTATGTGACATTAAGCCAGGACTAACCTTTTTTATGAGTGAATCGCTCCCATGATTGGTTAGGAAACACGCCATGGGTAACATAGGCACTCACCTTTGCTGCACCATTGGCTGCCAAAACTTTCTACAGGAAGACAACAATAAAAAGAGAGAAATATTCAGTTGCATCGCATCTAGGTGCAGAAACATGCATTGATTGATTGACTTATGCAGACACATGCAGAGATAAAGTGTTGCTTAGTTTAGGTATGCATACCCAACATCAATAATCAACAACAATAGTCTTATCTCACTCGATGAGGTTGGCTTCAAATAAACAATTTTCTTTTGATTAAATAAACATTTTTTTATTTGCAAATTGAATAATTGACCTGACACTCAATCAGGGTGCCTCCAGATTGGACCAAATCATCAACAATGACTACATGATGACCAGAGACATTCCCTTCCTTGAGCCGAACTATCCTTTTGTCACCTTCACGAACCTTAGTACATACAACCTGCCACATTCAAAAATTCAGACAACCTATAAACAAATATAAGTACAAATTAATATAAGAGATTCATATAGAAAACCCACTAGTGAAAAATTATCAAACAGCTTGTGGAATCGCTTCCATGCACCATCATCTGGAAATGCAATAACTACCTGAAAATAACAATCAGAAATTCAGGCTATAAAAAAATATAATATAGCAAGCACAGGAATTTTCCATGAAATATAACACATTCACTGACATTACAAGTTGATCTACAGACAAAGAAAGTGTATTGAAATAATGCAGAATACTCACATTATCAGCATCGGGAAGCTGACTCAGACGTTGCTTTAAGAGAGGAATACCAGTCTCAAACAAAGGCAAGACTTCATCTCCAAAATAAAACCTCTCCTGCATAATTTTAAATCACATGTAAGAGTATAAAAATATTATAGTAAGCTCTTACGACATCAAGTATATAAGGAAGCAGTGATAAGAGACATGGAATGATGTAGCAATGCTGCAAAAACTCAAAAGGTTTTGTTAGGCAGTGAGGAAGTTAGTAAGGACAGTTAGGACTTAGGATATTAATTAGTTAGTTAAGGGGGGTAGGATGGAAGGGGAAAGGACTCATTCAGTCTTGTATCATTTGAGCTTTGATCTTTGTAAAAGGAGAAACCTTTTGTCAAGGGGAAACCCTTGGAGGAGAAATCTCTCTTGTATTTGCTATTCTTTCCATTCAGTTCAATAAAATCCATGATGTGCTAAAATTTTGAGAATCCATTCTATTTATGTTTTGTACCCATTTCTATTCTTTGTTCCTAACAGGTTTCTACCAAGAATCCATGATGTGCTAAAAAAATTTAGAATGTTAACAGAGAAAAACACAAGTTTTATTATGTTGCTGCATAGCATTAGCAAGTTGAAGTAAATGAGCAACAATTGAATAAGTTGTTCAAAAAAGTAAAAGTGAAACATGCATCATCATATGCCTTAAAAACTGACTATCAAAGGAGCAGAACATAGAGTTGATATTAAGCTAAAAAATGATCGATGGTTATCTGATGTGAACATCAATAAAACAGAAGCACTATTCATAATTTCACACTTTCCACTTGTGCACCCATCTAGGCCACATATTCTGTTGCATGGTACCTTCACTCATTCTTTTGAGAGTTCTTCTACTTCAATGAAGAAAAGTTCTTTCAAAGATAACCATAAAGAAGTGCAATGTAAACAAAAACACCCATCATGCATAACCAAAGCAAAAGACTACGCAACAAATATTCTGTAATAAGACTAGAGTATATTGAGTAGCAACTCATAAGGACCTTAAATTATACAGCACAAAAGCAAAGCATAGTACATCCTTCCAATGCATTAAATAGACAAACCTGCAAGGCATGAATGTCATATATGACTAAACTAGTTGGGCCACCTCTTGAAATTGGAATATTTGACAACATCCTTGCTAGGGTGAAGGCAGTTGCTACATCTCCTTCTTCCTCCATTCGCTCAAAGGATCCAGTTGGAAAGAAAGGCAATACCAATGTGAAGGAAGCAACAAATAAACGAGGGAGTGCATATATGACAGAAAGTTGTTCAAAGACATGTGCAGGGGAGCTGAAAGATGCCAAGAAAGCAACATGTTGACCTCGAAGTTCTTCTGCATTATTTATATATATATTTGGAAATCCATCAGCAAATGACCTGAATAAGCATAAAACTAGTCAGTTTTTACAATTTTTGTCATAAAAAAGGAAAAACTATGATCATCTTGCAGTTTGTTCATAATAATGTTGAACTGGTAAAATGAGGTTTGAGGAATCAAGATCCCCAAACATCCAAGGATATGAAGCAAACAAAAAAAATTAAATATAGAACAAAAAAGAATTAATGGTATAACTAAATATCATCGATTCATCACAAGATACGTTTGCTAAGCAAATTAAGTCATGAAAAAGCATCAAAACATAAGCACACAACCAGAGGAAGACAACATAATTGCTTCTGAACATATTCTAAGATAATCTAAACTAGGTCTCCTTAGTTCTCATTGCTGTACATCATGTCAGCATCATCATCAATTTACAATGAATCCAGCTTTGTCCTCTTTGATATCCATTTCTTAGGAGCATGAATCTTTGGAAATCAACTTTTTCTTGCTTGTTACAAAGTACATGTTCTCATCTCTCAAGGTCCAGGTACTTTAGCAAAATCCACCATTGCCAAAGTCTCATCACTAAACACATCTTAGTATTGACTGTATTGTAAAGTCATAACAAGTTTTAAGTGCTTGATTTGAAGAAAGCTTGGTCATGCAAATTTTATTCTCAATTTGGTTGCAGTTCTTGGTGTGAAGCTGTGGCATGAAGTTAAGAACAAATGAAACTAGAATAGCATGTTTCTTCTACCATGCCAAAGTAAGCTATAAAATCCGCACAACCTAAAACCCAATTATTAACTTACATGCTCAAAAACAGTTCAATTCCTTTAACAAGTCACAACCAGTTGCACCATCACAGTAACTTAGTAAGTAGCAGATAGAAGGTAGAGGATACAACACACTCCAGTTCCTTTCCAATTCCTCTCACAATTATTTGGAACATTCATTTAATGATTCCTCAAAATCCAAACACAGATTTCTCTTAAACCCTGTCCTTCAATTCAAATATTCAACATTCTCTTAAACAGAATTCGGACTGAAAGCCAATCTAAACACGGAGATTAAAGTTAACAGAACATCACAAAGTCATCCAATCCAATCCAAGTTGGCAAAAGAAAAATCCCCACATAAGACCCTCCCAAGAAACAATCTTTCACTAGTTTACATTAAACTCGTAGCATAAAAAAGCCTTATCTTTGAACAACATGCAACAATAAAACATAACATGATCTCAAACTGCAGAGAGACACCAAGAAGCAAAAGAACAAGTTAAACACACAACACCACAGAACAAGTCATTGAATTCAACAAAGTAAAGTGATTATGAGTAAAGATAGAGAGAAAGAGAGAGAAACCTCCATTTGATGTTCTGGAGAACGATGTGGGGTGATTGAAGAGCAACGTTCTGGGCAAGGTCTTCACAGTCAAGGGAATAGAAGAGGTTCACTTGCTTCTTGGGAGACTTCACCATTGCCATTGTTCTCTCACACAAAAGCAAGCAAGAGCGTGGAGACTAAGCAGAAAGAGAATTTTAGAGGGAACAAAACTAAAGAAAAAAGGGTTTTTTTAGAGCTTGGTGTGCCCAAGAAAGATGGAAGGAAGGTCAAATGGTCTTTTTCTAGATAAGAAAAACAATGCTATATCCTTCCGCCCTATGAAAATTCTCATCAAATCATTTTTCTTATATAAAACTCACCTCTTTCCAATATTACCCCTTCTCAGTTCTCACATGACCACACTAACTTAGGCCGTGTTTGGAAAAACGTCCCCTCCAACGTAACAGACGTTTTTTTTTCAAGAGTAACACCGTTGGTACTTCTACGTTGACAGTTACGGTCTCACTACTGGGCCAAAGATCATTCACAGGCAGTGACGATCATAATTTTAAAACCGACTTGAAGATCATTCTTGTCAGTATTGGATTACTCAGTTAATAATTAAATCATCGCTGGATTACTAATGGATTTGTATGATCTGATTTATATTAAAAATAAAAATTTCTTTTTTTTTAAATATAAGATTTTTTAAAAAATTTTGTTTGTCCTTTTTTATATTATCTTTTATATTAATTATTTTTTACTTAAATAATACTCTTAATTACTTCATAATAAATTATATATATTAAAAGATAAATATATTATCTCTCTTATTAGGATTGAATAAGATTAACAAATATTAGTTAATTAAGTGAAAAAAGAGCGATTACGAGTTCCAAAAATTTTAAGAATAATTTTGATAAATTAATACAAATTATTAACAAATTTAATGTAATTAACGATATTAATCAACTTTCTTAAAGAATGTGAATTAGTTTTAAAAAATTATATTTAGGCATGAATGGAGTTGAATTAATTTTTATAAGAGTCATAAAAAAGCCCCACCCCCTCCCCCCAAAAAAATAATTATTGTTCAAAAACATGATCCCAATGCCAAGTACCTAAAGCAATTAAGCATAGATGTACTCCTTAAGCACAACAAATTGAACAAGCAATATTGAAATCAAATCAACAATCACATTGCAACACACACAACAAAATGTGCAACTGAAGAGGAAAAATAAAATAATGAAGAAAACATATTAATAGGAAAATATCATAATTCATAAGTTTGTAAAGATAAGGAGATGAAAATAACAAAGGTTCGAATAAGCTTACCAAGGTTCAGTAATGGAGGGCAACATTGACGTTGGTGGGAGGGAGTGTCATTGATGGTGAGGAGGGAGGACCTTTAAGGTTTTTGAAGGAGTGAGACAACCAAAACAAGCTTGGGCCATTCTTTTTTTTGTTTTGGTCATTAAAGGTAAAAGGACTTGACATTTTGAGTAATTTGAAAAGAAAAAAAGCTACATGACCCCAGGTCATCGATTCAATCACTCCAGGTCAACAGGTTACACCAAACCATACCAGATTAACTACACGACTAATTCGATAACCAATATGACCAAGTTAGACCATTGGTTCATGATTGAATTTGTTGGGTTTGTAACACCCTCTCCCCAATATGCATATAAATGGAAAAACATATAAAATATGAAATCTAATTAAATTAATTTTATTTAATAAACTCGTAAGTAAATCTAAGTAAAATGTTCACATTCACTTTACTATTATCAAATAAATTTTCTCAGAAACATTTTTGACTCAAAACAAGGTTGTTCAAGTTTACAAAAGAACTCAAGTTAAGCAATAAGATAAAAATAAAGTAAAATAACATGTTCGAAACATCATGCAATTAAAATAGAAATTCATGCCCTAATATCACATCCTATCAAAGTATTGTGTTCTGACGTCCTCCAACACGAGGTTCCTTAAAGTAATCCACCTAACCATATGTTCCCACGAATACAAGATTCAAGATTATCACAGGATTCAAACACAAATAACACACAGGGAATGAGTCATTACATCTCAACGAATAAAGATAAATGAAAGCATACATGCATGATATAAATATAAAAATAATATAATTATAACAAATATATAGGTATAACAAGGCTCAACTTTGACACAGTTTGCATCATTTCAACACTTAACACGTAACATCACTTGTCCTAGAATTTAATCACAAATTACATTCCACGCCTTCAGATTAATCACATATTCAAGACAACACATCTCAAATACAATACCGCATCTCACACTTATGCAATTCATTACGCACCATCACATAACAAGTCATAATGATCATTACACATGTGTTATGCAACAAATACACTAAGATTCAATCTTATATGTAATGCAGTACCATGTCAGTGAAAAATCTTGTCGGACACCTTGGAATACATGACAAGACAGACCATACACTAGTAAGTAAGGTCACTCTAATTAGGTAAAATCATAGGGAGACCAGCCAGAGTCACGCTGTTTTGTGAGACTGCTCCAATCATGTGGGATCGACACATGATTAAAGGAGCATTCAAACTGGGTGTATTTACTCCCAAGGGTTAGACTCCAAAGAGTCCGTTAGGGCATTTTTCTTCTGATTCAGGTCCAATCCAGAAAATATTTTAACGCACAGACTTTATATATGAACTATGCAAAACACACGACTCCTCAAATTGTTCATAAAATAATTTTAACTCGTCACCTATCAAAGTGATTCAACTAGTCGAGTTTTCACAGTGGATCCCATCATAATACCCGTTGCGCATTAACTCGTCGCCCTTAAAGGGTCTTATAGTTGTGTGATTGTACGATTCATAACTCACAACTCAATACACACAACATCTCAATATACGTGTGATCTCACAATTTAACACATACTCAACTTGTCACTTACATACAGTTCATCACACTTTCATAATCCCAAGATATCACATTATCACACCTTGTGCATCATATACATACCACACAATCATAATATTAATATGTTATGTTCAGTCAACTAATCATCTCATTAAAACAGACATTTAAAATCATATATGTGTCACTGGAGTTTAAATTATCCAATACACACAACTACTCAATTGTTTTCAAAATTATTTTAACTCATTGAGCCTTAAAGTGATTCAATTTATTGGATTCCCGCAGTGGATCCCATCATAATACTAGTCGCGCATTAACTCGTCGCCTTTAAAAGATTTTATAGTTGTGTGATTGTACAGTTCATAGCTCGCAACTCAATGCGTACAAAATCTCAATATACATGCATTTTACAATTCAACGCATCCTCAATTTATCACATACACCCAATCTCAATCACAATGTTATAATCTCAATGCAACATGCTATCACACCTCATGAATTATATAAACATTACATAATATTAATATTTACATAAACATTACATAATATTAATATTTACATGGCACAAAACATGTATATATTAAATCGAACTATATTATTTTCAATTAAAAAGAGTTAATAAATAATTAAACTAAAAATGCATTGAAAGTATTTATCGTTGAATCTTAATATACTAATTTCCTTCAATTTTATTTTTTAAACTATTAATTCCTAATTTATTTTAACAATTCATATACATATATATCTGCTATAATCATCAACACGTAATAAGCTTATGAGACAAAAAACATTGTTTTCAACAATCTAATGTTCACACTAATATAGTAAATCTTGTTCAAAACACAAACGAATTATACAAAAATACTTCTCATAACATGGGGAGTAAAACCCCTAAATTTTTTTCACATAATCATATAAAAATATAGGTTCAAAAACACGAAAACATCAAAAGCATCCAACTTTATCAAACAAGTCGCATTAGGGCATCAATTGACCCATCAAACATAACAATCTCATGATTATAATCATAAAGACAAAATTACAATACAATAAGCATCCCAAAATAAACCCCAATTTGATCATCTAAGGATCCCTACATATGTTCACTTTAATCCCAATTGCGATAAATTCACCCATTACCTCTAAGCGGGCTCATGTGTGTAGTTTGGCAGCGATATCGACGCCTCTAGTAGTTCCCTAAGATTCCTCAAGCTTTTCCTCTGGTTACTCTGCTAGGGTTTCCAAGCATTAGAAAGAAGAAGAAGAAGGAAGAGATTGAAGTCTAAATTTTACTGTCTCCGTGTGAGGAATTTTTCTCTACTTACAAACATTATTTCGCAAATCCCAACGGTGGAAATGTGAAAAAAAATGAGTTTCAAAGGTTGTGTCCAAATTTCAGAATGATCCAACGACTAATGTATCCGGGATTGTAGTTTTATTAGGACATGTTTGGAAGTATGTAGGAAAAAAACATTTTGGGAGAAGAAGAAGGAGAACAAATTTGGGAGGAAGACAAAAACGTAAAGACTTATCGTAACGGTAAAGAACTGACCTAATATATCTCTATTTATAGCTAGAATACTTTGAGTCTATTATTCATTTCATTTTTTTTTCTTTATTTTATTATTTTATAAAAATGAACTCTATTTTACTCTTTTATTAAATAAATAACCAATTAAAATATTTATTTATTTTCTAAAATATCATTTTACTCTATTTATTTTCTAATACTATAAAACTCTAATTTTAATTTTCTTAAAAAAAATATTTTTTATCATTTATTTAATTTTTAAAAACTTTATTAATTTTTAAATAAAAATCTTTTTATTTTATGAAAAAAATGGGATGTTATAGTGTTTAGATTTTAAAACTATTGTTACGGCTTACCACTTTGCTTCTTTCATATTGTTTCATGTGGAAAAGGGTAGCCATTTCTTCTTTTTCTTAAGTTGGAAGGGGTGAGTAAAAGTTAGGAAAGTGAACAAGTTTTAAATGATTTAATATTATTTTAGTCTCTAATTTTTATTTTTTTTTGTCTTTAGTTTGGTTCCTTGGACTAAAACACTCATTTAGTGGTCCAATTATGATAACATAAGATAGAATAGGAGAGCAAGATATAATAAACACATGATAGTTTTTTAAAAAAAATTTATCTAATGTTTTGTACGCACTAAGATAACAAATAAGATAACCATAGAATATAATATAATTATCTTCAAATGAAATAAAAATATCATTTCATTAAAATTACATATATAATTTTTAAAATAATTAATTATTTTTTAAATTATGAAAATGATAAAAAAATTATAATTTTAACTAAGTTATACAAAATTATATTTATTCATGCAGTTATTATTCTGGGCACCAAATAGATCCTAAAAGTAAGAATGAAAAAAATTTAATGGACTAAAATTAGTTAAAAAAATAAAAATTCTAAAACGTTTAGGGAAAAAATATAGTAAACCCCTTAAATAAATTTATGAACCTATTTTAAAATAAGTCAATAGGCTGTTTTTTTCATGATAGGAAAATATTCCTATAGCCAGAAGTTATATGACAATTTTTATACATAAAAAAAAAAACTCAAGTATCTACCATTGTGTTGAATCTTGTTAACAAGTTTACAACTAAATAGATCAATAAATTTATGAGTCAAAGAACATGCCATTAAATGGACTAGTAGATGCGCTTTTAAAAAAAAAAAAATCTATACTTTTGTTATCAAGAAAACCAAAAAGCTAAAAAATAGTCATGATGCTCTGGGCATTTGAACACCCCTAGGCCTGAACAAATTAAAAAGCCTACAAAAATTTCGAGTCCTAAATCTAGAGGGAGGGTATACTTTGCGAGAAGATTTGCAACGCTAGTGCCATTGTGAAAGTATACTAAAATAATTATACTAAAGAGGGTGCTATACTTCATATAACAAATTCTATAAAGTACACTGTCAATAAAATAAAGTACAAAATAAATAAAAATTGTCGAGTAATTTATGCAATTGTCATGTGCTATCCTTATTATCCTACACCTCAATGCGTATCCAACGGATCCTTATTTCAATAAGGTATTTATACACGGAATTAAGAGATTAAAAGAAACGAAATTAAGACTGATTAACAAACTTATTTCTCAAGTTATTAATCTAATTACATTACCCATCATATTGTAATTATTGCACTTGCCAAAGCAGTTTCAATGAATAAGTGAGAAAAGTAGATAAATATATCATTAATACGATCGTTACTGTCTTTATATACCTCCTTTTAAGAGCAAGCAACAAACAACCACTCCTTCACGTCTCACTTCATGTGTCTCAACTTTTTTTAATCTAATTAATTTTCTTTTTCAAAGAATATTCTTTTTGACAATTGTTATTTTGGCAGCAAATATAATTCGCACTAAACTTAATAGTGATAGATAAACAAACTAATTAATTAGCTTAAATGATTTATCGTGTAACAAAGATTCTTATTTTTTTCTTTCTAAATATATAGAAACCAAAATAACAGTAAGACATGATACAATATTTACTAAAAAAAAACTAAACTAATTTAATGACAGTACTGAACTAGGTATTGATTGTGACTTAATTATATAAGGAACAACAGTTCAATTGCGTTAACTTTCCAATAGTCAGCACGTGCTAGGCACACTTGTGTAAACAATAAAATAATTTGAATTTGTTCGAAATGGATAATTATTTTTTTACAATAATGTTTTTCTTAAAATATTATCATGCAATTAAACGCATATATTTATAGAGAGAAAATTAAAAATATTTTATAACTATAATTATTTTTTATTCAAATTTATACTACAACATATTGTTCATCACAATTAATTTGCTGGAACCTTAACTGAAATTAAAAAAAATGTTGGTAGCCATTACAACAGTATTTAATTTCTAGGCATATACATATCGCGATCAATGGCTGCCATCACATCTCAGCTAATTCAAATTAATTTTTTTTTTTTTGGTTTTCTTACTTCACTCTGCAAAGAGTTCTGTAAAGAAAACGTTGATTAATATTTAAAATTTGAAATTAGTAAAAAAATAAATTAATATGTAAAAGAAGAAAAGTTAGATATATATAAAAAGTAGGATAATAATATATGAATAACTTAGTATAAGAAACACATATTTGACCCCATGCCAATTTTTTCTTTAATTTTTTTTTTCTTGTTACATCTTATTTCTTATAAATTTATCATTTTATTTTATCTTTTATTTGTCATCAAACATTCTCCATGAAAATATGTGCCAGTTATATGTAGTATGAAGAACTTACTATTTATAAGTATTTATTTATGTTAAGTTTTTTAAATTAAAGTATAAGTTTTAATTTTAAGCGTGATTAAGTTTTGAACTAAACTCAGATTAATAATTAATTTAAAGGATTAAAATTTGTAAAAATATTCTAGCTAAATCTCACCTGAGAGTCTGTGATCCCAAAAGCTTAATTATGATTATTTGTTAAAACATTTCTTTACTAAAATTAGAAATTGAGTATTTGTACCATAGTTTTAAAGATAGATTGACCAGGCTGTAAACAGTTTGGTAACCAGTTCATTAACTCCAAACAAAATGGACAATTTCAAAATCAGTGAGAATCAATCAAGATTCGATCAAAAAGTGGTGTTGAAAACCGGTTTAAACTAATATATATAATCTCTTAATATTTAAAATTAATCTAAAACATTTTTAAGATAGACAAAAACATATATTTAATACAGATTCCAAATAGTTATAAATTATTTTATCACGAATTATTATTATTTCTTATAAAATATAAAATTTAGTCATTTATAGTTATATCAATTTATAATTTTTTATGTCTTTGATTTCTTATAATTTTATATTATATTATATTAATTTTTCATTAATTTTTTTATTCTAATACAAACTTGTCATTGCTAATGAAATATTGCTGTATTTTATTAAAATTTAAACCTAAGCATTATGATATATTTAATTTGAACATTTATGAGTACTTTAAATGTTAGGAACCAATCAACTAATTAAAATTTATTTTATTTTAGTTTTTACTATTATAAAATTGTGATATTATATTTATTTAATATTATTTTTAACGTAAAATAAATAAAAATAATCATATTCATATATAATTTTATTTTTATTATTATTTTATTAATACTGATTTGATGACAATTCAACTCAAGTTAAACTATTACAAAAACGACATGACTCAATTGTTTGAGTAGTAAGCCTAACATTGTAAATTCATGATAATTGAGTTAATTCTTTAAATTAAAAAATTACAATTAAATCATTAAATCTAGCTTAAACCATTAATTTGACCACCTCAATAATTAATTTGATTTTTAAAACATTTATTTGTACAACAAATATTTTTGTCAACTAAATATCTAAGGGTTATAATAAAATAAGTAACCAATCCTAATAATTAAATATAAAAAAATAAATCATTAAGATGAGAAATAACTCTAAAAATAAGTGAATCTCTCCTTATATAGAAAAACACATAATTAATAAGCTGTCATACTTTGCCAACAGCAAATTATAATGTCTAAATTAATATCATGGGGTATACACTGTTTATAAAGCTTGGCTTGTCTTGCAGAATCGACAACGTTCATACAAATAAGATTTAGCTCCCTATAAAAAAAAAGATTTATTTCCTTATATGTTTATAATTCATAAAAAAGAATATTGACCACTTTGTCTTATATCTCATTTTCACATCTTTTTATATATATCCTTTTCTTTTATATTATCATATTTATCATTTTCTATCTCAACTTTTTCTTCCTCTTATCAGTTCTCTTCTTCCACCCATAAAGATAAGGTAAACTGAACGTTTATATTTTTCCATGAATAAATGGTTCAAAAGGTACATCGTAAATTCTGTAAAAAATATAAGGGTACTACATCATAAACACATTACAGCTACTCTGGTATTGCAATATGACAGATAGCAATAAGTAGCATTAATATGCTTATTAATGATTCAAAATGAAAATATTAAATAAATATAATATTCTAATTGCCTAAGGTTATTTTTCATTAAATACTTTTATATTTTATCTAATTTCCTAATTGTAAAATACTCGTTGAAGAATTTTCCTAATATTATAAAATGTATAATATATAGTTTACATTAATTTTGAATTAAAATATTTTAAAGTTCAATAAAATAAAATAAATAAATTTACTGCTTTCAATAAATATAAAACGAGTTTAAAAATATTTACAATTTTCATAAGAAAAATTTAATATAAGTAAAGACGGATTAAAAAAGTTGAGAGTGGGCTCCCACCCTTTACATTTATTAATTAATTTCTTATTAAAAGATATATATGTAGTAGAGTAGTAATAATTACAATTTATAATATATTTATGCACACTAACATGCGCTTCTTTATTAACCAAAGATCTATGTATACAAAAATTATTATAAAATGAAGTCCTTTTTTTACATTAAATTTATTAATGATTAATTTTAAAAGTCTAACTTATAATTTTTAACGAAATCTTTCTTTTTAATTATATTTTTTGAACTTAAGATCATCCTTAAAATTTAAATCTAATTTCATTTGGACCAACATCATGTTAATTATAAAGAATGTCTTCTTTTTAGTATTTGATAAGATGATTTTTTTATTAATTAATCATGAAATATTATTATAAAACAAAATATAATTATACATGTTAAACTTAATTTGTTTACCTGTGGGTCTTTACTTGTATGTTTTCTCGGTAGAGTGAGGTCAATTTTCCAAGAAAAAAGTTGTCAATAATTAAGCCTCTCTCAGAGGCAGGCACTGACATTTTAACACATCTTATGTACTAGTACAACATCAGGAGAGAAAAAAAAAATAAAAAAATTCACGTGCTTCTTGAAAATTATTTCTTACTTGGAGCACTTTTGATATGCCAGTGACATAGGGGTTTGATCATTAATTACGGATAGGCAGATAAAACTTAGTGCATCTGCTGCATGCATTGCTTCAGATGATATAAATATGCCAGACTGGTAAAAAGAAAATGTCAGTGGCGTGGTACAATGCTAAAAATGTTTCTTTTATATATAAAAAAGCAATAAAAAAAGAAAGCATGTGTCTTTAACCAATGCTACAATCTGCCTCACCAATTTTAATTTACCTCAATCAGATTTACTGATGAAATAATGAGAAAGATACAAAAAAGAAAATAAAAAAAAGGTAAAAGATGTGATAGATTATGTATGAGAAAAAAGAGAGTTATATATATATATAAAAAAAATACTGCAGAATGAAAAAAATGTTAATTATAACATCTCTCCTATCTTCCCGCATGCAACTAAAAAGTGTATTTTTTTTTCTCTTTATGCTTTCGTTATATCTCACTATTGCAATGTTCGTCTGTTTTGATAAAAAAATAAGCAATGAAGAAATATAATAAATAAAAAAGAGATAAAATTAGAAGACTTTTTTGCGAAGATATAAAGAGGAAATAATTATTTTTTGTAAAATTAAAAATTTCTCTTCATTATAATCATGACTTTTTGCATGGAAAACAAAGGAGAGAGTGCTGATAAAATGTAATCACCATTTTAGACTAAGTTAGATATAAAATAAATTTATTATATAGGTAGAAAAAGGTTTTATAGGTAATTAATGATGTAAATAATACACTTTATTATTATATTTTTTCTTTTTTCTTATCCTCTAAACCATATAACTGTATGCATGTGACTTGACTTGAAAAGTTAAAAGAAAATACTTCTTTTATTAAATGAAAAATTAGATTACACGTACAAAAAGAGAAACTATTTTTATATAATTATGAATTCTTAAAAAAATTTATAATCATCAAAGATATGGAAAAAGAAAAAGAAAGAGAAATGTAAGACATGATTAGATAAGTGATATAATAAAGAGATCGAAAAAATAATGTCATAAAAATATAAAATTTATTATACCAATAATATTAATTACTCCAAAAAAAGCTATTTGAAATAATCAGAAATCCATGCTGTTTTGCACCTTTCCATTTTAATACTATAAATATATTCTCTGGCCATCTTCCTCTTCCACACCAACAACCATTCATTGCCTTGACACTCTCAGCTTTATATATCCTTTCTTGTTATATTTCAATTGGTATAAACACTATACATTTATACTGATCAAAGAAACTCAAAAAATGGTGTCCTACTTGGTGCCCCTAAGGCTTGCAAATTGGGTCATGAACCAAGTGCTTGTTAAATCATGTTATGGATTTTCTAGGAAACTTAAAAGCCTTGGGTTTCATTGGGGTGATCTTTCATCCAAACCCTTGCATCAACCCTCCCCTTTCCCTAATATTACCAAGTGCGATTTGGAGGGTAGAGGGTCACAAACCCTAGCTTGTGACTTTCACAAAGTCCTCTTAAGGACTCACTCCTTCTTTCCCTATTTCATGCTTGTTGCATTTGAAGGAGGAAGCATTTTTAGGGCATTCCTCTTGCTTTGTTCATGCCCTATATTGTGGATCTTAAACTATGAAATGAAGCTTAGGGTCATGATCTTCATTTCCTTTTGTGGTCTCAGAATGAAGGACATGGACAACACTTCAAGGGCAGTTTTGCCAAAGTTCTACTTGGAGAACCTCAACCTGGAGGCCTATGAGGTAGTGGCTTCAGTAGGGTCCAGAGTTTTCTTCACCACTATGCCTAGAGTGATGGTAGAAGGGTTTCTGAAGGAGTATTTGAATGCTGATGCTGTTATAGCCACAGAGTTGCACACTGCTGGCTGTTACTTCACGGGTTTTCTCTCTAAGTCTGGTTTGCTTGTGAAGCATAGTGCCCTCATGGATTATTTTGGAGACACAAAACCTGACCTTGGGATCGGTAACGCAAGTCTTCAAGATCAACTTTTTGTTTCTCTTTGCAAGGTATCTCTAAAGCTAGCTAGCTACTTCTTGAGGCTATAGTATGTTAATATAATGTTAGTATTTTGTTATAATTAACTATCTTTTTAGCTTCCATATACTGAACTAGCTAGAGAAAGAATATAGAAAAAAAAATTAAGAAATGCTTGTTTCACATATGTTTTTTTCCTTCCTAATATTCTCTTGACGCTTGTAAAATGTCAAATTGCTTCAAACCAGTGGAGAAGAGAGAGCAAAGATTGGCACTTTTAAAATATATATAAAGGCGAGGGTAAAAAAAAATAATGTGAAATCATGAGGGTATACAAGAATGACAAATGTTTTGTGAACACAAAGAGACAATAGTTTTTTGTTTTTTTTACAGAACAAAGAGACAATAGCTGTTTGCTTTATATAATTTTAAGTTTTATTTTTAAGATATGTGTATACGAAGCACAAAACAAATGTATATGATGTTAAATACAATGTTAATTAATTTTCTTAAAGTTCAGTTAATATGGAACTTTATATATGCATGTCATGACACCAAAACTTGAAGTATGTAATTATTTGACCAAAAAGAAAATTAAAATCATTTGAATATAGATACCTTTTATTTTAAACACTTTAATTATTAATATCTCCTATTTACTTTTATCTTTTTTTTTCTATCACATCTGAAATCTTAATATAATTATATTTTTTTCTCTCACTAAATATATAATAGCATTGTAGGTGTTCATTTATCTTTTTTCAAACCAAAATTATTACGAAGCAAACCTTACAATAAAACCTATGTTAGTCCACAGGTGTACGTTATGGTTTCACCTTCTGTCATATTTACTTTAGTTGATACAACATAATATACATTTAATTACATTTAGATTGCAATGCACCACCGGACACCTTTAATTCAATTTATGTATTTTTGTTTTATCTTATTCTTTTGGTAATTATACATGAACACCCATATATATTATATATTTATTTGACAACTTTATTTTTTCTATCTTTCTCTTCTTATTGAATCATATCATATAATTTATTATACTTCTTTTCTCTCTCTTAAGTGTCAATTAACATAGAAATATCTATACAACTTTATCCTAGCTATTCCAACTACGCACACATTATTGACACAGGAGGCGTATGTGGTGATCACTGAAGAGGGAAAAGTGATGCCAAGAAACAAATATCCAAAGCCCTTAATATTTCATGATGGAAGGCTAGCATTTTTGCCTACTCCTTCAGCAACCCTCTTCATGTTCACGTGGCTTCCACTTGGATTTCTGATGGCCATTTACAGAATTTTTCTTGGGGTTTTCCTTTGTTGCAAATTTACATTGGCATTAGGAATATGGAGTGGCCTAATTCTGAATTTCAATGACAAGAACCAACAAAGATCTGAGTCAAACAAAGGGGTGCTCTATGTGTGTAGCCACAGGACTCTCATGGATCCAATTTTTCTTAGCATAATGTTGGGGAGGCGTTTGACTGCTGTCACATACAGCTTAAGCAAGGTTTCTGAGTTGATAGCTCCAATTAGGACAATGAGACTCACAAGGGATAGAAAACAAGATGGGGAAACTATGAAAAGGTTACTTTGTGAAGGGGATTTGGTGGTGTTCCCTGAAGGAACAACTTGTAGGGAGCCATATTTACTAAGGTTCAGTTCCTTGTTTGCAGAACTTGCTGATGAGATTGTGCCTGTGGCTATGAATGCTCATGTGACCATGTTTTATGGGACCACAGCCAGTGGACTAAAGGTCTTGGACCCTATTTTCTTCTTCATGAACCCTTGGCCAAGATATGACATTCAAGTCCTTGAAAAGGTTCCTAGAGAACTCACATGTGCTGGTGGAAGGTCTAGTCATGAAGTGGCAAATTACATTCAGAGAGAGTTGGCTGATGCTTTAGGGTTTGAGTGCACCAACCTTAAAAGGAGGGATAAATACATGATGCTGGCTGGGAATGAAGGGGTTGTTCAAGAAAAGAAGGGGAGAAGATTCTGCTAATTATGGATGAAGTTTGTCCTTCATTTGTTTGGATTTTCATGGGGTTTTTAATTTGGAAAATTGTTCCATGTAACATCTCTTTTTATATATTTTTAATTTCTTTTTCTGTAAAATGTCAAGTCACTTCATGTGTAGAGAGAGAAGAGGGTCAAAGATTTTCAATGTGAATTGTGAAGTTTGTTTCTTCATTGGGTTTTAATTTGGAGAAATAGTGTTCGTTTAACATCTTTATATATATATAATATGTCAAATCACTTTATATATAAAGAAAAGATACAATATTTCAATACTTTGAAAAAATAATGGTAAGAAAAAAGTGGTGAAAAAATTTAGTCAAATATTTCTTTTGGTTATTTATGTTTTTAGTGTTTTATTCTTTTGGTATATTAAATTTTAAAAAATTCATTTTGGTTTTTATGTTATTTTGATTCTTTTTGAATAAAACGTTAAATATATTATCAGAAAAGTGTATCATGTTAATTAATGTTGATTGGAATAATAATATAATATGTTAATTGAAACAACATCTTTTAAATAATTTTATTTTGATTTTTTATATTTTTAAATAGTTTCATTTGAGTATTTTAAGTTTTTTTTTTTTTAAAAATGATTTTGTTTTGAAATGATACATTTTAATCCTAACAGTTATATATGATATCAAAATCTAGTAAATGTAATGAGAGATATTCTACGAACATTATTTCTAGTTAGATATGTTGGATTGTAATGTATTTACTCTTTATAATTTATTTTTAACATTACTAATTGACTTATTTGTAGGTGTGCATGTAAAAATTATTTTAAAGTTAATCATGTGCATACCTAAACATAAGAAAGTGAATTAATTATAATAAAAAATTAAAATATTAAATACATTACAACATCCAACACAAAAATAAAATTAATAAACTAGTCTCAATCTACAATCTCTCTTTCTCTCTCTCTTTTTTTTTTTTTTTTTATCTTAGATAAGACATTACCTTCCCAAGTAAGATATGACTTTGATAGTCCTCCACAACATTTGCTTTGAGAAGTGTTTCTTGAAGTTATTATATACAAGTGTCAAAGACAAAACCTTTGTGACAATTTTGATAGAATGTACATGTCCTCAATTATATTTATTAGACCATCATATATGTATTGAAAGGATCAAAATGTATCATTTTGTAAACTTAATGGACCAAGAACTCAACATGGTCCTGGAAGAAACGAATTAATATATAGCTCTTTGTGTTTGGTTTTTTTTATTTCTCTTGATTCAAATTTGATTTTGTTTTATTTTTTTATTTTTTTACAGAATCTATAAATATCGTTTGAACAATTTGTTTGTGAAAATTATGTTATTTATTTTTATTTACTTTTTAAAAGACTTAAAAAAATTTAAAATTATAATTCACTCTGGTCTCTTCTTGTGATATTTGTGTTCAATACTAGAAACAACATAAAAAAACTAATTCACATCTTATATCTTGAATCACCATGAGGCCGAAATTTAGATTAGCACAAAGGGCCACAATCTTTCTTCCATTAATCATCTTAATTACATATATCCTCAACTCATTCTTCGTGCAACTTAGGTAAAATACATAACAATTAAGGTAAGGTAAAATTTCATCAAACCCAAATCTCTGGTGTCGTTTTTCGCCTCACACCACTGCCGGAGGAAATTTTTGGTGGCGCCACTAAATCAACCTATGGGTTATATTATGTACAGTATGTCACTTCTTTCAGAAAATGATAAAGAATTGTCTCATTCAAAAGATAAATTATTCATAAATCTTAAGGAGATATAGTAATATTTACAAAGAACTCGTTACTAAAAATATACTAAAAGGAATTGAAAGTTTCTTTACTTGTTACTATAAAAAAACATTTTATAAAAGAAAAAAACTTGTATTTGTTTAGTACCGAAAAAATATAGTATTTGTTTTATTTTATGGCGTAAGAAACTTCAATTCCACACTGCATATGATTTCATATCCAATTCGTTTACTTATATAATTGCACATGCATGCATATCAATTCCATGTGGATTATCATTGACACAGATTCATGTGGATCAACATGGTGGCTGGGCAACCCATAACCCACGATATTACATGTTGAATGTCAATTTCAATAATAAGTATAAACAACAAATTGGAAAACAAAAATACTTGCAAAATAATAATACCACTGGCAAGCTTCATATCACATGGAGATGGAGCCAACCCAAGAAGCATTATTATTACCATACAAACGACCACAAAGCTCCATAACTGGCATCCCCAACACCTCATCCACCACACGATCATGCCACGTGTCCCTCGTAGCTTCATTCAACCGTTGGATGAAGCCCTTCTTGTATTTCTCACAATATATAATGCAACAAACGTGCCACATGGGTAGGGTCCGTATCCTCCCACCACCACCACCACCACCCACCACCACCACCCTCCCCATGCCACATTCCTTCATCTTGCCACCTCCGGCCACCATCTCGCGGCGGAACCCGGTCGCCTCCACCACATACTCTGCCATCCCATATCCAAACCCTAGCCATGCCACGTAGGATTGCACCCACTATAGCCATTTTATCGTACCTTTTATCTTCTAGTAACGTAGGACTAATCTCAATGACATAACTAAAACTTTTTCCTCCACCTCGTTGGAGGCTTTTTCCGGCAGCGGCATAGACAACAACGATATCGGTGGCATTGAGATTCCAGCAAGGTAGCCGGAGTGTGACACTATCTATGTTAAGGAAGGGAGAGATGCATATATCTTAATAATTTAAAAGTTTTTTATGTTATCAATCAATTATAAAAAATTATTTTTTTGTGATACAAAAATATATTTAAATTAATTTTAATTAGTTTTTAGTATAAAATATTTATATTGTTGATAAATGAAATTTAAAATTAAAATCGTTTTTTATTTCATTTTTTTATCATTTTTTTCCTCTGTTCTTTGTATCTATCTTCGATTTATTTTATATCCGACTTATAGTATAAAAAAATCTAAACAGTTTAGTTAATTTTGCTCAATATTTATGTTTAGGCATGTACGTGCTATATGTCGATGATGCTTGAAGTCTTAGGCTATAAGGACAAGGAGTAACTTATGAAAAAGGTTCGACTTGAATAATAATGAAATGAAACATCAACCTCGTTGGCCATGCATGGCAAGCTATTATAAATTTACAATGTAGTAACTTAAGAAAAAGATGCAGACTTGTTGAGACTAAAAAAAAACCACAGTTCTACGTCCAGGGACAGTTTCACTATTAAATTTTATAAAATAAAAAATATCACATATGCTAACAAAAAGATCACATATTTTACGAAAAATATGTAACATATGACACTCTCATTTAAAGAAATTTTTTTTATCTTAAAATTTATTTTAAGCCTTTCTCATTTTTGAACCGATCTTGATAATGGTGTAGTATTTTGCAAGTGAAGATAGCTAGTATATGTTTTTTGAACAGGAAAAAAAAAGATAGCTAACATATTATTTTGGACGCAAATAGTAATTTTCCTAACACGACAAATACATATATCTTGCCATCAATTTTTTACCAGAATGATGCTAACTCAACCGTGACTCAAGTGATAGATTATTTACCTCAAAATGTACATGCAATCTCAATCCTTCAAAAAGACCGTGACCATAGCAACCCATCTTCTATTCTTAAATTCCCACCCCTATTGTCAACAATAACAATGGCAGCTGATGACAAATAACGGGTTTCGGTACACGTGCATTCTCATGATGCTTTTAAGTTTTAATAATCATATGGCCCTCTAAGTAAGAACTTCAATCGCATGGCCAACAACCACTATTTCACAACATGGTCCAATACACTTGAGCCTAAAAATAGTGTGCAGTCAAATGCTTTCTTAAAACTTCAAATAAATCAGCGAACTTAAGTTTCATAAGTAAGACACATTTTCTTAGTGCAACTAACATAACTTCTTTTACATCCAACAAGTATAATGAAAAGATCAAATTATCCTTCAAGTTAAAAATCAAATATATCATTCCTCCCTACACTAATTACCCTCGCCATTAATCCCTCCTTCCCTTCTTTGCTGTGCTGCGACACCATGCAGACACCATTAACACCTCCTTTCCCTCTTTGTTGTGCCGTAAGTTTGTCAAAACCAATTTGTATTTTTTCATTCCATCATATATTCTTCTTCTCATTATTTCTTTCCATATATCTTTCTTTTTTACTGCTTAAATCATATGGATTGACAATCCATATGGTACAAGAGGTAATTTGTATGGATTATATATTTTTTTTTTCATTTTAAAAATTTTTATATTTAATAAATCATTTATTTAATAAATTTTTTTATTTAAAATTTAATGTTTAAATTTTTTATTATTTATTTATTTTGTAAATAACTATTGTTGTTAATTTTATTTAATTATTTAATTTGATACATTATTTTTTTATTTTAATTTAATAAATAAATAATTTATTTAATAAATTTTTTTATTTAAAAATCAATGTATAAATTGTTTTGTTATTTAATTATTTTATAAATAACTATTTTAATAATTTTATATATTTAAAATAGTTAAATAAAAAAATTGAAAATTTTTATAATGTTTATATTTTAAAATTTAGTTAAACAAAAATATGTAATATTGTATAAGAAATTTTTTTTATTAATATATTTGTATAAATATTAAATATTTAATAGTATTAATATTTACATAAATATTATTTCAAAGTTAAAAAAATATAAAATTAATATCTTCATTCATTTATAAATATTTAAAAGTATTAAAATAGTTATTTATAAAATAATAAAGTAGTCATTTATTAGAAATAAATAATTGTATTTTGATTTTGATAATATATTTTAGTTTGCTAGAATTAGTAATTTCAACTATAAAAATTTATTTTAATTAAATATTTATTTATGAATAAATTAAATTGTAATTTATAAAATATTTAAAATAAAGATGATGTATTTTAGTTTGCTAGATTAATCATTTAATGTTAATTTAATTTTTTTATTACATTTTTAAAAGATACTACATTTAATAATACAATATGGTTTTAGAAGATTTTTTTAGTTAATTTGTTAGTTAGTTTTTGAGTAATAAAATGAAAAAAAATTGTTTTGAAATATGAAAGTTAACTATTATTTTAAGAATGACATTACTTGATATTAATGTGTAGATTTGTAGATTATGGTTAGAATCAGATGATTGTGTTGAGTTTTAGATAGAGTTTTAGGAAATCTTAGGTAGACAGGTTGCTGGTGATGAGGAAGAAGTCTCTCTGCGTTGAAGGCCGACAATATCTGCACGTGGACAACGGACAACTGTAGCCATTGTTCAGGATGTTGCCCATGTGAATTATGCTGGAGGTTCATGAGCAACCTCAAGAGCCAGTTCCAGATGATGTAGGTGCTGATACAAAGGGTTTCCAGGAAGGCCCCATGATACATCAATATTGACGTCATATGCTGATCATGTGACAATCAGAGTTTGGGTAGGAGAGATAATTATTTGTTTAATTATATCATATTTGAATAACTATTTATCATTTTATTTGAACTAATTAATTTTAATTATTTACAGGAACGTATTGAGTTGAAGTTGGCCTCTCATGGGAGGAAGGTAGAGAAATTTGGAAGGCCTACACCTGAGATGAAGGCATAGTGATTGTTACAGGATTAAGTTCTCTGATTACATGTTCGTTGGAGATAGATGACATGGGACTTTTATATGCTTTTGTGAAGAGGTGACACAAGGAAACTAGCAGTTTTCATCTAGCGATAGAAGAACTGACTATAACCCTCGATGATGTGGCATCCTTATTATATAAGCCTATTACAAGTGTCTTTCATACCTTCGATGCTATTGATGTAGACAAAGTTGTAGACTTGTTAGTTGAGTTGCTTGAAGTCATTACACAAGAAGCAAAAGATGAGACTGAACAATGTAAAAGGGCATGTGTTTGCTTAGCCTGACTGTGAGATATTTATCATAACAAAGGTGGCACAAGACAGTGGACCCTAGTAGCTTGAGCATATTTATTGCATCTAGTAGGTTGCATACTCTTTGCTAATAAGAGTGTCACAAACATCAGTGTGGTATTCACCATCCACCATTCACCTCATAACCTTGGTTTCACTCGTAGCTTAAAGGGACACTCACATTTTCTATTATCGGTTACTGTTCATACTAAATCTTTCTTGTATGTCCTATATTTTCACTCTTGTTACAACCAATTAAAACATATGAAATCCTTTCGTAAGTTTCATATAGATTGTCAATCTGTATGTTTATTATGGCACAAATCCAACTTGCAGATGAAAAAAACTTACTTTCTTTGTCATTACACTACAACACCCATCACGATGACAACCACGTATTGTGAACGACCACCGTGATAGTTCACCTCAACTAAACCAACCACAAGATAGAAGGAGGAGCTCAACCAAAAGGATATGAGAATGGTGTATGAAGGAAAAAAAAACCCAACAAATGTAGAAGAAGTTAAAAGGGGCAACTTTGAAATTTTCAAAAAATTGTTTGGTGTAGAAGAAATATGTATAGTGTAGGAAGAAAATCCACATAAGTAAGATAGGAAACATGAATTCAATAATGAAATCATAATTTGATCAGAGTGTATGGTAGACCATGATTTAAAGTCTCAGATTTGGAGGCTCAAACAATAAGCTTTCCTCCGTTTCTCTCAAGCCGAAAATTCACGGTTTGGTCCAACAACATATAATGGGCTTCATGAAGTGTATACAAACTTGCTACCTCTAGCCGAAAGCTTGGTGACCCAGAAAAGCAAAATTGTAGCTCTAATTTAAGCTATAGCAAAATTGTAGCTCTAATTTAAGCTATAGCAAAATTCTTTAGACCATTTCCTCCGTTTCAAACTTTATTCAGGTTCATGGTGTACTTTTTTGTTTTTATTTTTATACATCGTGATTATTTAGTTCTCTCTCCATGAATCATTCAATAGAATCATAATTACATGAACTTGCAAACCAAAATAAAGAGACGCTTCATGGTATTCAACTCTTGAAGTCATTGTTCTTCAAGTACTTGAGTCTTCTTGAATGCTGTTGCAATGCCTTTGAATGCTCTTGAAGTAACTTCAATGGGTAAGTAACCTAAAAAAACTTTAGTAATACAATTATAAAGTTTGGTCATAAGGGGTCAATTTTTTTAAAACAATTATTTAAATATCTAATATCTTATAAGTTTAATAAAAATATTTATTATTAATTTTATATGTGAAATTGAGATATGATCTATTACTAGAAGAAAATTAAACAAATATTAATTAAATCAATTTTTTATATAATTTTATTTATTAGTATTTTTTAAATTAATTTTTTTCTCATATATATATATATATATATATATATATATATATATATATATATATATATATATATATATAAAGGGTGTGATATGCTGTTGATGCCAATATGGAACTTAAGGCCTCATCCAGTTATTCAAAGTGGATAGCCGACATGGTGTCTTTCGCAAAGTGTTGACCCCTTTTTAGAATGTTATAAAAAAGCAAATAAATGGGTTTTCCGATTCCTTTGCTAAGACCAAACATGGTTTGGATGAGACCCATGATAATGATTTAAATAACTAAAAAAGACAAGACAAAAGCAATTTCATTTGTTATGACTTGTGAGTTGATAGTCTCATTAAATCACAGTCAACAAAATTGCTCATCTATGCATTTTAAAGGTAATGTTGAGAGTGTATATAAAACTATATATAACTCAAGAAACTTATAGATAGATGAATCATTCAACACATTTTCTTAATTATAGCAATAAACCAAATTGCTTAGGTTTTTTTTATCTTGGATCAATAGATGTACGTAGTTATAATATTTTGAACAATATATTGAATCATATGGCCAACATATACTTATAATATTTATATTAACAAATCAATTTTTCTTAGACAGATTAAAAATTAAACTATTGGGAGCAATTCTAATAAGCAGCAATTTTTTCTTACAAGTATATAACTCAAATTTTTAGTATTGATGGGAATTAGTTTTTGTATAATGTGATTAGACATGAGTAGTGAAAGTGAAAGTTGTTAGCATTAGTTACACGGTGATTTTAGGGAGGAAAGAGCTACAATTTAAAATGTATCACACACAATTATATATGTAACCTTTCATCAGAATGTTTTTCCAGCACCTTCAGTTTTGCTTCTTTCTTTTATCCCTTTCATTTATTTTTAAGACTTTAAATTGAAGAAAATTCCATTCCCTACTACTTTATGGATAAAACTTCAATTTGTTTTGGAAATAAAACGTAGCTAGAAGGTAAAGCAATCAATGAAACAGTTTGTTTATTCACATAAAAGTAGAACGAGAAAGAATAAACAAATATACGGGGATCCGTGATTCCAGCAGTTATATTAGATGGCTAAAAAAAATTAAGCCTTAGTTAATCTTTTACATATTCTCGTTAGAGGAATGCATCTTATATCGGACAGAGCATTAAATTTAGAGTGTATGTTTAAACATATTTGTTATTACTTTAAAAAAATTATATAACTTTTTTATATTAAATATTTACCTTTCATGTATTGTTGGATAATTATAATAATTCAATTTGAGTTTTTATGTTGTAAGAAAAAAGATAATAGGTAACAAAGAATAATTTTTTTTATTCAGTTTGGTTGTTTATTTTGATAGCTTTATTATAGGATAAAAATTTATATGATAAAACTATCAAAATAAACAAATTTCTATTTTATAATGAAAATATAATTTTTGTTTTTCTTCTAAACGAATACAATTTTAAGATTTTTTACTAGAGTGCGATGATTATACAGTCTATTTTTTTCATATAAGATGTTTTGTGGAATTTGGAAATACTATTGAAACAAACAAGTGCATAGGAAACAACATATTGGATTGATTTTATTCGAGTTGCTTTGTCAGGTATTAGTGGATTATCACAAAACCAAAAATTGAAAATAAAAGGAAAAGTAAAAAATAAAAAAAGGAAAGAAAGAAAGATGATAAACTTTTTATAATATAATTAGTTAGATAAAAAGTAAGAAAATTTAAATGTAACTGTATTAAATAGTTTTTAATATCATTTTAATTTAATGTAGGTAGACATGCAAGAAAATGAGTAAATGGGTCATTTTAACAATTTTTCTCTCTCATTTTCTTGTCCTAAGGAAAGAAATTTTTCGTGAAACCATAGGAAATGGTATGTTTTCTTTTTTCGTGCTATTTTTTTTTCTTTTCAACCAAACAGTAAAAAATATAAGTTTTCTTCCTATTTTCCACCTATTTTTTTCCCACTAATTCTCATTTCAACCAAACAAAACCTAACTTCATTCAATCTGACACTCCATTGCATAGAGAAATAATGTGCATCCTTTATACACATTACACAGTATAATTCTAAGGAACTGAAATAGGGAAATATCAATATAAACACTAAACATATAAAGGGAAAACAAAAGTAATGTACGGTATAAATATCTACTGAAACCCTTCATATTATTGCTACTTTTCTACAAAGTGTTCTATCATGTATGTCATATTGATGATGGTTTTGTACCTATGTGCTTTTCTAGTACACAACCCTTCTCCCCATCCCCCAAATAAAATAAAGACCAAATCCAAGCAAAATCTAACTCTCAATATTATTGTTATAGATAATTCTTGTCCAACATTGCTAATGACCATAGAATAAGGCAAAATTGTACAAATCTAGCTGATGTGGCAGCTGCAGCAACAGAGGCAGAGGGGTTCTTGGGCACAGGTACTGAACCAAATACATTTGCACCACTTGTGTTTGTTGTGTTCAAGACTGATGAACTAATACTGCAATTTTAAGCACCACATATTATGAGATTTTGTCACAAATTGTGACAAGAAAAAAAGAGAGAAAGAAGATATGGTTAAAGATGGTCACCTAGTGGATGCATATTGACATGCCCCAGTACCTGCAATGCAACACATTAATAAGTTAATAAAAGTTTCTAATCAACCAAGTTTAATTAATGTATTAGACAACATTTTAAGTCAAGGGTCTTTATTAAAATTAAAAGTATACACATTAGTTATTTTACACACAATGTTTTGAAAAACAAATTGTGATAAATAGGATAGGATTACCTTTGATATTGACAAGATATACGAGGCTTTTGAGATACGTTCTCTAATAAAGTAGAAAAAGAAAAAGGCTTGACTTCTGGCATCACTCAGTGGCACTTTTTTAGTTCCTATGTATCACCCCAAGGCACTTTCAAAGTCTATTCAAAGATGCAGTAAAATATTTCCTTAAAAAAGGTGCAGTAAAAGCTTATTTTATTTTTCTGTCTGTGTAGAATGGAACCCAAGAATCCATCACAGGTATAGTTCTGATCTCCAATCGAAGGCACTGTGTTTTCACTTTGGTTTCCAGCAGAGTAGTACTACTACTAGTGCTAGTTTTCTTGGCTTGTTGCACATTTTGATTTGTGTCTCTTATTCTTAAATTAAAAATAGTCACCTAGCCTAAACCTTTAACGTGCTGTTAAGGGCCTACCTAGTCATTATTAAAATGTCACTTTAATTTTATTTTATTTCTTATTTGTTAACTTCCATCTCTTCTGGAAATGGTAAAATTATCATTTTGTTGTGCACCATTTTCTATGCAAAGCTTTGAAAATAAGAAATAAAACAAAGAAACAAATACAGTATATGTACAGTAAAATTCTTACACTATTAGCTAATCAAAATCATGATAGGTACAATTTTTTAAAAAATTATTGTAAAAATTAATAAACTTATCATACATGATAAGTTGTAATTATATGACATTTACTTTACACAGTTATTGCATAAGCTATTTATTCATAAGAAAAATAGTATTTTCATAATTATTTGAAAAATTATTTTCTCAAATCAAACAAAACAATTCCAATAGTCTTCTAAGGAGTAAGGTCATAACATTAAGAATCATAACAGTAGAGGCCCTACTTGGATTGGTGCTAGTGATGACAGCAGCTCCACCAAAATTGCAGCTATTAGGAACAGGATTCTTCTGATAATACTTATTGAAGGCATAAGAAGCATGGTCTCTGACAGAGTTTGGGAAGTAGCAGCTCCCACCAGGTTGAATTGCAGAACAATCAGTGCCACCATATCCACAAGCATAGTCCAATCCCACTTGTAAGGCTCTTTGTGAGGATGTTGGGCTTGCAGTGCACCAGCTTGCACCTGAAGAGGACACTGGAGAGTTGTTTGGCATGGTAGGAGTTGTGATTGGGAGTGTGGAGGCTGGAGAGACTGTATCAGGGTTGGAATTAGGATTCAGGATTGGATTTGTTGAAGTGATGGGAACTAAGTTGGGAATTGTAGTGATTGGTGTGGTGATGTCCCTTTGAGTGGTGGACTTTGAGGCTGTAAATTCATGTTGTTTCTCTTCATTATGCCTTAGTACATTCATATGTCTTGCTGCTTCCTTCTGTGTCCTACTTGAACCTGTGTTTGAAATAACAATTTAGAAGTAAGGTTATGTATGATTATTATTACATTATTTTATGTCCATAAGTATGCGCATCTCCAGTAGTGTATCTTCTCTTTAGATCTTCACTTTGATGAGTCCTATTGTGTCAGATCAGAATTAAGAATTTCAACAACTGTTTATTCTAATGGTATAAAACAATTTAAAAAATTGAAAATAGGTCTCACATATTACTCCACACTTTTATACTTTATGCTAGAAAAATGATATTTTAACATTAAGAACCGGTTCTTTTATGTAAGAACCGTTCTCACACCATAGCTTCCAACTCAACCTACTCTTATGATAGAGTTGCTCTTAAAGAGAAATGGATTTTAAATCAAATATCAGGAATTTTTTAGAGGGCGTAAAAGTGCTATAGATGGATTAAAATTGTTCCTATAGCATTCAACTTGGCATGAAATAAAAAATGTCCTATTCAAAATTTTGCACAGTTGCATTGAAACTAATTATTATGCCCTTTACCCTTCTTATTGTTTTAAAAGCCCACATGTTATATGACAGTGAATCTAGAAAAGCCACTAGAGACAAGTAGGGTATCTTTTGCATTGAGACATGAGCCAAAAAAGCTGGGCCCTTGCATCTTTTCAGGAAACGGTGGAACTGAAGAAAGATTGAATACAACAACTACATGTGAAATACTGCAGTTCTTATATTAACTTAAATTACGGTGTGGAATACAACTCTATATGATTGATTGCAAGAAATGGTTGAAATTCAGCTAAACAAGCCATATAAAATAACCAACCAAACTACTATAAGGACACAGCATTTTAAACTATCATTGTTATTACTACTTTAAAAAATAATTAATGAATAGAATAAAGTGCTCAATTGGTACACTATAGTGCAACATAATGAACATGATGGAGGGACAAATAAATTTGGATATGATAATTGCACTCAACTGGTCCAACATGTATATTTATTCAACTTGAACAACAACAATAGGGGAAAAAAATAATAAAGCAATTGAGATGCCAAACTCAGGTGCAGGAAAATGCATCTTGGGGTTACAGAATTCAAAAACATATCCTGGTGGTCCAAAGAATCTATGACTAAAAGAGAAAAGCAGATAATAATATGCCAAAAAAACAAGATAAAGAATACAAAAGGAAGTAATTCTAGAAACAGAAGAAAATGAGAAACATAGAGTGAGAGCATTGAGAAGCATAATCTTAAACCAGAAGCAACTTGTCTATATATATAAGTATATATCCATAGCAGAATAGATATGAGGGAGGAAAATGAACAAAAGTGAAGAAGCACACATAGTCAAAGAAATATAAAAGGAAATTTACCTGAACAAAGGAAATGACCAAATACAAGAAGTAGCACATAGTAATATACACTTCTTTCCATCTTCAGTCTTGTTTTTCTTCTGCTTTGGTACTACTTCCTCTTTCTTACTTCTTCTTCAATGTGGTTCCCAAATAAGACTTGTTCTTCCTTTGCAACAGCTAGAGAGAAATGAAGATATCATAAACTAGAGATGGTGAGTGCTCTTTGGAGAAAAAGGTCTTTCGTGTGCTAGTCATCATGTGAATAAAAATATATGTATATTTATATACTATGTGAAGTGTGTGAGAAACAAAGAAAGAGAGGGTTTGAGAAAGGAGACATGGTGTGTAGGAGGGTGCAAGCAAGAAGAGAGGGAGGGGAAAAGGTGGGGCAGATGGTTGAAAACAAAGTAATAAAGGAGGAATGGAATTGTTTGGAATTTAGGCTCAATATGTGGGATGGTTAGTGATCATTGTAATGATGGTGCTGATGTGTGTGAGTTGCCTTTCTCTATTATATGCTTCTCTTTTTACTGTTTTATAGGACTTATTATTATTGTTAGTGTTATTATTATTATTATTCTTTTCCTTTGCTTTGTTCTTTTCTTTTTCTTTCCCCTTTATTGTGTGGCAGAATATAAAACTGGTCCAATATGTTAGTTAATAACTTGGCACTCTGCTTGATGATAAACCAATAATATGATGTATAAATCAAATATATTATTGTGTGTCTCTTCAATTATGCAAGGATTTAAACTGCAAGTGGAGTTTTTGCAATTAAAGATCTATTATTACAATAACGCGAGTTCATTCTATTATTGTTTTGTCCCTTCAAAGTTACATTTATTAATAAGCTCTCTATTTGATCCTTGTAGTTGAGATGGTTCTAATTTTAATCAAAGTCATTGTTTTGTTATTTGGTTTTGCTACCATCTTTTTAAACAATTTCACTTTAAGTGATTCCATTGTAACCATAAGCATGCAGTGCAGCCTTACTCGTGTAATAGTCGCAATTTGTCCCTCGGATAAGTCAAATCTCTTTGATCTTTTGTTTTTGGTGAATCAAATCTCTTTGAACTGACCCAAGTGTAATAGTCACTAATTCCCTCTGCCTAACTTAGTTATGAACAGCTCAGAATCAATCTTCACCACGCAAAGTTACAAACATGGATCATGCCATACCTAGAAGAACATGCCAGGACTGGTGCAGGTAATTACTTCACTTAATTACATATTTTGTCCATGTAATTTGAATTGTACCGGATGAGTATATCAATACCGATTTCAACCAAATAAATTATTGGTTGGAGGGATACTGAATTTGGTATCTTAAAGCTCGTATTCAAGTTTTAAGTCTTATAAATGCAAAATTTATGACTAAAAAGAGAGATTATACTACTAATTATTTAAATATTCAAGTAAAGATTATTCAATTTCGTATACGAATCCAATAAATACATTATTTAAGAATATCTATGCATCATAGTCCTCTAATAATAGTACTTTACTCCCAACTTTTCTAACATTAATATATTTTATATGGAGCAAAGTTCAAGAAGTGCCTTTATTAAGAACTAGGAGGAGCCCATGATTATATTATCCCCTTAGGTGTGTCTTTCAGATTCAATTGGTCTAAAGTGCAGATTAGGAAAAGATCTTTGGATGGTCACCTTTGGGTGAACTTTGACTAACTCAAATCAATTCAATTTCTATCCATACACAGATGGTGAGATGATGGTCCACTCAAGAGAAGGTAAAATTTCTTCAAATTATAATGGCAATAAAAAGCTAAACACATGGAAGTTCTATTAGCTTGGCTATTATACATGTAGGACAAACTTGGGGTATCAATAGTCTCTTTCACTTCTCTGCTGACCAGCTACCTAGCTATGATTGTTGAAGTTACTACTTTGGCCCCTCTCTAATTTAGACTGTGTATGATTTTAGTTTTTTTATTTGTTTTTTTTAACTAATTAAGTCCCTCTATGTTTAAAATTAAGCGAATTTAGTCCTTTTTGTTGATTTTCTTTGATTTAAAATTTTCAAATTATTATTTTTTATAAAATATTTGGAAGTTTGTGATAGTTATGGATAATTTTAAAAATGATTGAGTTAGTGAAAGTTGACTCAAAGGTAAATATCATCACTAATTAATATCTGCACTTTAAACCAATTGAATTTAAAAGACATCTATGGGATAATACAATCAAAGGTCCCTCTTTTTCTTTTATTTCTAACAAGTACCCTCTTTGAAAAGCAAATTTGTTCAAGATAGGTAAAAAATTAAATGGGGAAAATCTCTCGGTGATGATTCAAACCTTAGTTTTTCATATTGTGAGTGATTAATCCTTCCAATTAAGTATTTGAAATTTTAATTTAATAACTATTTAAAAAAAATTCAAATTATCCCATTTGATAATTAAATAAAGTAACAATTACCAACAGTCTAGTTATTGGCAACTATCATCGTAAATTCTCTGCAGTAATTAACAGAAGCTAAGCTATTATGTGACACTCCAGTCATCTAGTGCAACTTAAACTCAAAGTCAATTATTCTTTAAACATAATTACAAGTTGGTTTCAATTGATTTTTTTAAAAGAAAAAAAATATCCCTTGCGCAAGTTTTAGTTAGTATTGTAGTACTTAATAAAAAAATCATATATAGCAATGGCATTGAAAATAGGATTTAATGTTCATATCACAGCCTGAGCCTACTTCCATGGAATGAATCCTTAGGACACTAACACTATACCTGGTCACAATAATTGGCTTGTTTTAAGAGCCAGCTGGCCAGCCACGAGGTCACATGATGGGAAGAAACTGATAAAGTACTTCCGTGACTCTTGTTTGAGGAGATGCTAGATTAACATCAATATCCATCTATCCTTTTCAAATTCTCCTTTTCTTGTTCTCTCTTTGGATTCATTTGAAGTGATTCAGTTTATTGACTTTTGCAAAGTGTACAGTGATCAGCACCAAATACCTCCTTTCGGCTACATAGTAACATAGAAGCTTAAGTTGGTGCATTACGACAAGAAACTTAATAGAATCCCAAAAGAATGATTAGCTTTTAGGATGGGATTAAGCAATACCATCCCCACCACAAATTATTGGTTTAATTTTGGGTTAATCTCAATGCCTAACTTAACCTCATTAAATTCATAATTGCTCCGATTCACGCCTTCTCATCATCATCATAAGGGAGGGGGGGCTCCATTCCCATGAAATCTACATAAACTACATATTAGCCTTTATCCTTGCACCTTGAAAATCACAATTTTGTTGGGTTGAAAAAGTATATTCCTCTTGCCCTTGCCCCATGAGATGTTACCGTAAAATACACTACCTTAAGAAAACGAAACTAACGACGCAAAATCAGGACTACAGAAGACAGGTTCTCAAAAAGATCTACAATTGAATTAACGCTCAAGCATCTGAATGAAAATAACACCATAATTCACCTAAACCTACTAAAATAATTCTGTATACAAAAAAGGGAAGAAAAAACAAGCAGGATGTATAGTATTAGTTATCGTGCTGCCAAAATGGATGCAACTGCTTGGACGGCAAATCTTGAAAATCACCTGGCTGCTGATGTTCTTCCAAAACCCGTGTCTCAGAATGATGAAGGTTGTCGCGTTGCCAAAATGGATGCAACTGCTTGGATGGCAAATCTTGAAAATCACCTGGCTGCTGATATTTTTCCAAAACCCGTGTCTCAGAATGATGAAGGTCAGCATATCCAGGAGTAGCATACTGTGACTGGGTTCTCTTCGGGATAAACAAAGATCTTGGCTCGGCTCCGTAATCCCAATGAGAAAAGCTACCATGCTGGTCAGAAGAATGACAATATAAACAATTAACCCAAGTTATGAATTAATAGAAGACTTTACTAGTGTAGAATGTGTCAAGGATAATGGTCACACTTTGGAAATAACTCATCCATTAGATGTTAAGAAACGTTGGATGTTATGGCTTAGGATAGGTTCAGAGAGGAAGCATATGCAGATCAACAATAGCTAAGTTTACATGTCATTTTCTCATAATACACAAGCGTACTATAGTCAATAGCAATATAGCATTAGCATCCATTGTTAAAGTACACTGCAATTATCACCAAATTAACAGCTTTGTATAGAAAAGATAGTTCTTTCTTGGAAAAAAATACAACTTACCTGTTGAATAGAGTTTATGTTACGTCCACCATTATACTGAGAAGGTAAAATCTCATTAAAGTTACTTGAAGGCATCATATGACCAGGAGATGGATTAGACAGAAAGCTTCCAGAACTATAAATGGAAGAGCCAAGATTTCCATAGCCAAATGCATCTCTGGCAGTGGCAGGAGGCAATCTATTTGTAAGGAATTCATTTCTATTTTGTAGAAGGTTGTACTTCATGTCTGCTGGAGATTGATTGTATACAGTATTGCCTGAAAATGGTAACTGAGAATTTATGGTTGTATTGTATGACCTATTCTGGGGCAGGGAAAAATATCCTTTTGTGTCAGGCAATTGATGAAAGTGTGATGAGGAATGCACTGTAGGATCCCGGGGAAGTGCAGATCTCATAGGTAGAGGAAAGGCACCTGGCTCCATGACCTGCATGGTTCAACAACAGTCAAGAATATCAATGACTAACTATTAGGTCCAATTTATCAATATAACATAGTTGAGGGCATTGATTTGGTGCCTTTAAACCTCAAGTAAATGATACTAATGCACTTTCCCTCAATGTTAACTCTTATTCTTTAGGCATTTCATATCTATCTACATTAAGACAATACAATGAGTTATACATGGTAATAAGATTGAAGCAATGATCATAGGATGGTTAATGAATCAGGTATTTAACCACATCATAACGAACTTGTTACCAGGTTTAAGCTTAAATATATAAACAACTTCACATTAATATAGCCCAATGTCTGCTTGCAATAAAAGCCTGTGCTCCACTAGAGAAGCTGCTTCCCACTAACTCATGATCAGACTAAATCAATGCAGATACCACTTTGCTGGTAAAGGACCACAAGAAAGAACTACTAAACTTAATATATAGGTGTATCCAGGAAACCCAGCACGCATTTCGCCTCATCCATTTTTTATTGATAAAGGGTATGTGAGCATCAAGATAAAATAATACGGTAATCGGATTGATAAGAAATATTGAAATCAAAACTTTGGGAGATCATTAGCTTCTAAGTAGCCAAGTGCACAACAGAATCTAAGACTTGCACCATCTCTTTCCGGTTATTTTTATACCAACAATTTGTTAGAGATATAAACATCATCAGTTGACTATTCCTACCAAAGAATTAATGAGCAACAGGATACAGAATACAGACGACTAGATACCTTAGACATGGAGAAGGCAGGATTGCTTATGGATGAAACTGTGTTACTGTGTCTTGCAGTTTGAGATTGTGACATGAGCAACGCCAACACATCACCAGGTATTGAATTTGAGTCAGCATACTGCATCAAGGTAAATAAAAGCAAATCTCAAATTGTATACTATATAGTAGGAAGCCCATCAATATCAATAAGAAAACCAAGCTAAAGAACAAGTTTGAAAGTTCACCAATTCTCTTGGAAAATTCAAATGGTTTCCACTCTGCACCCCTGGCTGCTTCAATGGCAGTGAAGTATTCTCCCAGTGTGATTTTTGCAAACTAGGATCTGATACAGATGCCTTGATGATGTGTTCATTCTCAAAAGTTTCCTCAGGAACAATATGCTTCACAAACCATTGCTTATCAGATGAAAGGATGTCACTGTTTTTATCACCTGCTGCTCCTTTAAGAACATCAAATCCATGCTGCTTATCACTCTGGAAAACATAACTAATGCATAGACAAAAAATAAAAAATAAAATGAGTTGTGCAATAGTCAAAAACAGACTATATAAGAAGTTGCAAATGAAAAAGAAATATAAAAAAATGCCTTGCATCCAGGAACTGAGCCGAAGAATCATCTACAGCTGCAGACTTCTCTTCCAAGTCACTTTTTGAAAGATGATTAGAATTAAGAAGGACAGAAGATGCAGTACTGCTGCCATTATATGTTCCAAAACTCAAATGTGAACAGTCAGCACCTAAGGCTTGTAAATGAATTGGAATAACCACTGCAGGATCATCTTCAAATGTTGGCACTTTCTGTTTGGATTCTCCTATACTTAGCCGCTGGAAAATTGAAGCGGCTGATGACACGTCTACAAAGACATCACCAGTAAATTTGTTTGAATGATCTTAATAGAATAATGGCAATTCATTACCAGCCCTTGAGAAAAAATGGTGAAAATATAATAAATAAATATGACGTGAGACTTATGTTTTTCCATGTATTAAGAATGAATAAAGCAGCATATCCAAAAAATTTGTTTCTACATTGCCTTTTACAGATTCTGATTAAAAAATAAGACACATCTCTACAAAACTTGTGTGAAGATTATACAGAAGTGAGAATTAGAATCATCATCAATGAAAACATTTGCATTTCAAATGGAGACTGATCACAGCAGTTCAGCATGGATCGATGTGGGAGAAAAATCCCAATTTACCTAGGGTTTGAACCCACTCTGTTACCATGATAGAGTCAGTGCGAGAGAGAGAAATCATAACTCTATTATTATGATTCTGTTATCAGTTACAACAAGGAAGGCTGTCTAAATATAGACAGGCCTAAGTAACTATACTACAGGAAAACTAATAGCCTACATGTATTCTCTAACAAAGCTATACTTTACAAATTTACAATCCAATTCTAATTCACTAACTGATAACAACAAAAGACAATGCAAAGATGTTTTAATTTTTAGTACTTGAATCTGAAGGTTTTAACACTGACTTCATTGTCACAAGGAAAGATATGTGGATACCCAGATAAACACTTAATAATTTGTGATAAAAATATCACTCCCAAATTCCAATTCTCCAAAAAAAAAAAAAATTAATAAAACAACCAAACCACCTCGCTAGTGGAGTCAACTACAAGAATCAAATGCCATTATGGCACCACTGGGTTCAGTCGAAAACCAAAGTATCAATAAACCCATTGAGGGCAAGGTCTTTTTAAAGGTTTCTCCTAAATTTATTTTCAGTCTTTCTCCACCTCTTTTCAATCTAACAATATTGAAATAGGTACAGACACTTCAAAATAGTAATTGCACATGTCAAACACAACACTTCTACCCTCATTCTACAAATTTTTATACTTAACATTTCAGAAAATTATATTCCAACACATGGGAATACCTTGGTAATAAGATAATTGATAACATTTTAGCACGTTCAAGTTAGAGTGATATTGAGATTATGGTTATTAAAGACAGGTGGTTTGGTCATGTGAAGAGAAGGCCAGTAATGGTTCCAAGAAAAAAAAATGGATCAAATGGAATATCATCTGTTAAGCACAAATTCAATATTACACGTACAATACAATAAGGAAATTGGAAAACAACAAATTTTAAAATTATAGGATATGGTTATTGTACAATTATAAAATTAGTATAAAATTAACAATTAAACAATAATCCTAAATCAAATTTGAGAATCAATGTTTTGAAAGTTAGCATAAACTTGGTATTTCTATCCCATGTCCCTCCTCCTCATTTTCTTCTACTATATTTCTACCAAAACAAACAAGTTAAAAAGTATGTACAAGAACTCAACATACAGTAAAAAAAGAGGACAAGATGCAGACAAACATGTCATGACAATTCAAAAACATCTAATTTGGTTTGAGATAAAAAAATTCATAAAAGTCTAAATATTAAGTAATCTTTGGACATACAAACCCAAGATCATGGCTTCATAAATCAGTATAATGATGCATACTCAAAACCAGCTAATTATTGTTCACCATAAAAAAGATGTCATGCAATGTAGCAATTTGCAATCATGGTTTATGTTTACTAGCTCAATACAGAAGTTGATTACCCTAAATCTCATTTCAGCATAGCTCCACCATAAAGAAGACTTGTGCAATGTTGCAATCATTGTTTCTATTATAGCACAATAGAGAAGTTATTCTAAATCTAAAACCTCAGTTACACTACTTATAATACTTAATACTCCTTGTAATTAGTACCTCTGGTACTCTACTTCATATTAATACAATTATCTTTGCTGATAAAAAAAAAAAAACACTACTTACCTTCACCATGCCCATAAGAACTACAATGATCAGAGGAAATAGTATTCCTTAAGTTAGAGTTGGAATGGGATCGTAGTCCAGTGTTGCTGCTCAAAACAGTATGTTCTCTAGATATAGAAGCAGATTCATTTTTTTCAAAAGCATCATTATCACAAGCAACATCCCCCCATGAAACTGGGGCTGTGTCTAATTCACAGTTCCTGTGTAAACCAATTGCATTTACATGCAAGCTAGGATGCTCAAATGGCCCATTGGCATTAGAAGAAGCAGACATGTTTAGTTCCTGTGCATTTCTAGCAATTGGTTGTTCAGTTGCTGGCCACTCATCATGAAAAACTTGTTGCTCAGAATGGTTTTGACTGGGAAGTGGTAAGCTTGACTCTGAATTTCCACATGCAGAAACTCCTCCCGAGGTATTACAGTTATGTGAAACAGTGTCTTGTGACGATGTTGTACCCATTCTTACAATGTCTGCCATTGAAAGACATCCTTTGCTCATTCCTGTCATTGAGGGTTCAGGTCCTAGAGAGGCTTGGGCAGAATCTAGTACAGAATGTCTTGTTATTAATGACTGTCTTCCATTATCAATACTAAAATAATCGCTGCAATAAATTTTTAAAAAAGACAGAGTATAGTTAGAAATTTTATTTATAAAATTAATCACTTACAGCAACATTCTAATGCAAGTGATATCAATGTCATTAAAAGACAAGCAAATAATAATAAATATTTTCACCTTATATACTATCAAATTATCAACTAGGTAGCTAATAAAGATACTAAAATTGCCGTAAGACTTGAGCATTTGACGGGTTAAAACAATCCTTAGGCATCAAAGCCATGGAAAGTATTTACAGGCATGCTATAGGTAGAGAAAGAAATACACAAGACTTAAACCATGTGAAATGCAAAGGATAAAAGAGAAGGTAAAGTCTTAGTCATAAAACAATATAACAAGGAAAGGAGTAGGAGTCACTGTCACAAGCTATTTAATGGACAAAGATTTTATTACCCTCCGATAGGCATAGACTAAACACCAGAGACTAGACGAGGGTCAATTGTATACCTTCTATGCATCGTAGTCAATTGCATAGAGTTGAGCTGCTATTGCAGCTGTGCATCACATCATGGCCCTGCGCCACTATAGTTTAACATTCATGATTTCTATTCACACCTATCACAGCCATTATCGTGCCAAAATAGTGAGTATGGAGAGTGACAGGGTGTTAAACGCCTTCCCGACCCAATAAAACAACACATGGATTGTCTCGTGCAATAAACTGAGAGGGACATCAAGCCACACTATCAACAGTAACAATTTGTATTCACATAAGCTACCAGATTGCATGAAAAAACTCACCGTTTTGTACATTTCCTCACAACATGAGTTGTGGGAGCCATAACTGAAGCACCTACTGACCCACCCTCCCCCTTGTCATTGGCTTTACCATTCTCTGACATTAAGTTACACATATTTGACAAGGTAAGGCAATGCAATAGTAAAAACCCACGTCAATATACTAGCAGCATGTACCAGAAATTGCATGATGTTCCGCAATCAAAGAAGATACCATTATAAGTCTCACGTGTTAATCCACTTTGCACAACCTTGTCATCACTGCCAGTGCCAGTTTTGCCTCCATGACTCAACCCTCCATTATTACCGCTAGTCCTTGAATTGAATGCCCCCTTCATTTATAGTTTTGAAAAGCAAACAGATTATTCATCCTGTAATCAGTTCAACCTTCTCTCAATGTTAATAATGTCATATGAGGAATACCTCTCTTCTCCTTTCACGTTTACTTTTCACTTCATGAAATGTATCTGCAATTAAGATATTGGAAACTAGCAATTGTAAGGGCATATAGATCTTCACAAGAATTCATATTTCACAAACCATAATAAAATGAGAAAGATTTTTACACGGCCACTTAGTGTAGATATGACATTTAAAATAAATAAATAAATATAAAATGATTATAATAATTATTAAAAGTCCATGGTTGGATAACAGTGTAAAAACTAAAAACTTTATCGTATCAATGTATCATATTAGAAGGCTTCTTATGCTGTCATTCAATAATAAAAAAATTGTGACAATAGCTTTGTTTGACCATTATAATTTATAACTACCTTAAAAGTTATAAGGTTAAATTAGTTTTTTTTCCTCTAATTTATTATTTTGATTTGATTTAGTCCTCTATTATTTTTTGGTTCGATTTGGTCCTTGTCATCCATTCCGTCAAAATTGTTAACTGTGAATTCTACGTGGAAGATGATATGTCCTTCCCTTAAGTGGACACATGACACAAATTCACCACGAGGATCAAATTGAACCCTTTAAAAGACTAAAAGACTAAATGGAACCAAAATCAAAAAATTAGGGGACCAAGAAACTAACTTCACCAAGTTATAACTATGATAATTTCTGATTGGTTGACAATGTAATTGTTCCACTATCGGTATATAGAAATTAAATTTAATAAATAAATAAAAGAGTCTAATTTTCATGGCATGATAATACATTGTAAAAGTCAACGAACATATATCATATACTGTCAATACAATCTAATTAAATTCATAATCAAATCACGTAGATAAATCATACTAATAGACAAGATGAACTCAGAAAACACTTTTAGACTCTCTTTTTAATTTTCTGAAAAAGACGTAAGGAAACACCAAACTCCGCAGAAACACAATACAAACTTTAAAAAAATAATACGAAGTAAACACTTTCTCATCTTCATCAATTTCCCCAACATCCAAACAAACACCGAGAAATATAAAAAAGAAAAGAAAAAAGAAAGAAAGAAAAAGAAAGAAAGAAAGAAAAGAAAGAAAGGAAAAGAAAAACACAACGTTCCACTGCAACAACAACGAACGCAACCGAAGGAACACACAATAGCGTTAGAGCAAAACCTTGAGATAGAAGCATCTCAACGGCGCGGTTAACGTCCATATCACATTCCTCAAGCGCAGCGTAGATCTCGCACTCCGTGCAGTTCACGATCTCCTTCACGCACTGCACCATCTCCTTTTCCGCCGCAACTAGCTCTCCACTGCCGCCGTCGCCGCCGCAACCGTTGCCATACCTATTTCTGCTCTCACTCCCCATTCCTCCTCACACTTTCTCTATCCCTTGCGCCGAGAATTTTACGATCAAAATAAATACAAACGGAACCTTTTCCGCACACTCACGCTTCGGCTTATATATATATATATATATATATAGCGGTTTTTCATTTTTCATTTTTTTTTCTATCGGTTGTGACCGGTTGAGTAATGGTAATCCAGTCACGGGGGAGCGCTGGTATCACGGGCTGTGACGTTTGAGTTTCTCACGGTTAATGCTTTTTGCTGCGCTGCTTTCGCCACCTGTTAGAAGAATATGTTTTTCATTGGGTGGTGCTGGAAAGAGCTGTCACAGACGTGTGACATAAGGATGCTTCCTTTCAAGTTTTTAAGATTTTGTTTTGGAGTTTGGTTGACTTATAACACTCAACCATAAATTTAAAATCTTAAATAACTTTGTTTTTATTTCGAGTTAAAAATTAAATTTTTGTTCTCTGTAATTTTAAAAAATAAATACATATTTTAATCTCTTTATAAGTCTATTTGAACTTGATTAATTAGGATGAACACTTTGAAAGGATAACACATATAATAACTAAAATAAAATTAAAGTGAATTATCAAATCATCGAGCAAATATATCATTTGTCTCGGAGTTATTTCAATTTGTTTTGGATTGAGCGTTGAATATGTAGTTATATTTATTATGCAGAGGAATAGTGTTATTGAGGCTCGAACTCCATGTAAATGAATTTAAGAAAGTCTCTAATAAATAATAATATTCATAAAATAAAAATATTTTTATAAAATACATGGTGTGTACTCATTTTATTTCTCTTTCTAATAATACATGGTGTGTTGTAGATGATTGATAAGATCCCAGGTGTCAATCTGATTGAGGATTGAAGGTTTTGTTGTGATGTCTTAACATGTCTTTTTTCGTTAATATACAAAATTATTTTTTTATTAAATATTTATTTAAAATATTTTAAATTAACATGATATATAAATTAAACTCTTTCTTTTAACTATTGCAATATTAGAAGTCAGAGGAATGGTAAACTTTTATGATATTTGATGATATTATTTTTGTGTGGTATTAATAAAAGACTTTTTCTATAGTATTAGTGACAAAAGAATTTTACACATATTTTTAATATAACTAGATAAAATTAAGTATTACTAAATTACTTATAGGTAAATAAGTAATTTAGTAATACTTGGAATTTTATGTGATATTTGAATCTTAATAATCTTAAGAAATATGGCTCCAGTTTCTATTTAACACGACTTACAACATAATTGTATCAATAATGAAAATTATTATTAATATCCCTCCTTTTTTATTACCATTGCAAAAATGTGGCAATTAGAGACTCCGGTAGATAGTATACTTTGGGAATTGACCTCATGCATGTGGTGATTATATAAATATAACTTTTGAGTTGTGAACTGACTTTGTAATCATGTGTTAATAAATTAAGAAATTAATATAAAAATTCTTCGTTCAAATTATTCTGAGATGTGATGTGATTATGATTTGAATGTCTTTTTCCTTGGATAGGTGTTGACTTGTATGGTTGTGCATTGATCGATCATATTATTCGAGGATAAAGAATTAATGGTCAAATATTTAAGCATCGATGAAAATAATGTTTTTAAGCGGATGATAATAATATTAAAAAATACGGAGTGAAGTAAGATAGAGTTTTGTGTCTAATAGGTCATAAATTTGAGTTTTTATTTGTTTTTTATGGTGTGATAAATATAAGTTTATCTATTAGTATTTTTGTGACTTCGAAAGTTTAAATACTTTTCTTATCTTAGAATGTAATATCATTATCTCCACCTAAATTTTTGTGTAGCAAAAAATAATAATAATAAATTATTCGTTTAATTTTTATAGTTGTCCTCATTTTAAATTTTAGTCATTATACTAAAAAAATTGTAAGTTTTAGTTCTTACCCATGCATAAAAGTTTAGTTTTGGTTTTTTTCTAGATAGTTTTGGTTTCTTTTGCTAACACTAAAGGATGTTTTTACTATCAGTGATAAACCCCCACAAAAAAATATGTAGATTAAAAATTAAAATAGAAACAACTATAGAGACTAATAGTTTAGTCCAATATAATAATAATAATAATAATAATAATAATGTAATAATAATTAACACTATCAAAGCCTGAGTTATGGGGAGTGGTTGAGGCTTTGTCTTTGAAAGATAATAAAAAGTTCAAAATAAATTATTCAAGAACTACTCTTTGATAGTGTTAAGTGGAACAATCAGAGCTGCTAAAATTGAAAATGCTATGCACAATTGGTCAATATCTGTTATTAAAAAATTTGATGTTTACAAACAATTTTTATGGTCATCACCCATGACGAAAAAATTAATATGCTTGAGTATAGTTACTCTGGAACAAAAAATAATAAGGTTATCAATATCTTAGAACAAGAAATGTTACACAAACATATTTCACAAGACTTTAATTTCATACATTTAGGCCTAATACAAGTGGCTGCCAAACCAAACTATAGGCTAGGATACACCAATTAATAATAATGTTATCAAGAGATATAAGATTAAAAATATTTATTGATTCTATTATTGTTGTTATGGAGAGTAATCTTGACGACAGACCTGATTTTTTCAATTGTTATCTGAACTTTTCCATGGATGTAAAAAATCAATATACTTCTAATGCTATAAAATTATATGTTAAATCTGCAAATGAAGTTTTAGATGAAAAGCCTTTCCAATAATATATAGAATATAATATAAAGTAACGAAAATAAATTTTAATTTTAAGGCCTTAAGATCATCACCTAAAAATGAAACTATACTTGTAGAAGCTTCAAGTACCTAAAAAGCTTAAACACAGAAGTAGAGGATAAAATCCCAGAAGATTGGTTATTTATAGATACTATAGAGGAAGAAAAAATTTATAATACTCCACTTAGAGAAATAATTCAAGAAGACAATAATATCAAACTAAGAATGAATAGGTCAACATCTTTTAAGGCATTGGAACCTCAACACTTAGTTAGGGAAGGACCTTCTAGACACTCAGTTGATGGTTCAACAATTAGTTTTGATCTAAAAGGATTAGACAATATTGTACCAAAAATTTATAAACTTGTATATGAAGAAACAATAAGGTATGAGTCTCCTACCTATTCTCCAACCACATCTCAAATACTTAACACCTTCACAAGAAAGCCACTCGTTCAAATTGATAAACAATGGATAAGAGATGACTTTGAAGCTCCATATAATAAAAATTTAAGAGATTAATTGGTTTTTCTCGGCTTTTACAGATGATAAAACGGATCAATTTAGAGAACTTTTTATCAATACATGAAAGAAAATAAAATTAACATATATTTCTTTGATTGGTTTTCAAACTATTGTAAAATAATAATTTAAATTACCTATTTAATAGGGAGAAAGAACTAAACCAAAATCAAAGATATCAACGCCCTGGAAAACGTTAGGCAACAAAATAGTAGAATTTGAATATCCTTTCTTAAAAGGAATAAACTCCAAATGAGAGACCTAGAAATAAAGGTTACTCCTTTGAAGGATGTTACTGTTGAAGACAAAAAAGTAGATAAAAGGGACATCAAAATTCTGCATCAGCAATTAAATTACTCTAATACTGTGTTAGAAACAATGTCAAAACGATTAACCAGAATAGAAAATAAAAATTGTATGGATATGCCTAGTTCCTCAAAATTTAATGGACCAATAAAATCTTCTATCCAACCAATTTATAAATTAAATAATGTACCTCAAAAGGATCTAGAAGCCATTAGATTTAAGAGTGATATGGAAGTAGATATATAAAGGATATAAAAAGGAACTTAGAAAAATTAAGTATAGGAAAGCCGTCAATTAACACTTTGGAAAAAACTGATTTAGAAGTTAATAAAATAAAGTTTCAAAATAGAAGTTATCACAAATTACAAAATTATTATCCTAGACCTACTTATCCTGATATCCAAACTAAAGAAAGAGGAAAATTTGTTCAAAATTCCTTTACAACGTACGTCCGACATTTGTGAATGGAATTTAGACAATCTAAGCAAACAAGTTAACTTGTCAAATGTCAATGGCTGCCACGACCTACAAAACTAGAAAATGTTTAGATAGAGACGCCACAATAGCTATAATTCAAGGTTTTACGGGACAAAAGGATGGTGGGATAATTTGTGCTCGTAAAAGAGAACAAAATTATATTAATTAATAGTGTAAAAACTGAAACTCAATAAGATGCAGTTGCAACTTTAATATATACCATTATACAAAATTTTCTAGGAGATCCAAATATATTTAAAGAAAGAGTTGCTAGCCAACTAGCTAACCTATATGGATTTTGGAAAAATACTTTTTTTTTTTATCAAAATTAACACTTAGAGAAGTTGGATCAACTGGATTTTGGAAAGACAGATTTATAGCCAGACTTTCAATTTTTTTTTTCTAAAATGGTTAAAATGAACTTACAAAGAATATATGGTAATCCCATAACTTATGAAAATTTAACTTATGGTCAAATACATAATTTAGTAGTGGATCCTGGGATACAGGATTGTACTGATTTCAAATTACAAAATAAAATTTGAAAAGAAAAGGTGGCAAGTAAGCAAGAGGTGGGAACCTTTTGTCAACAATATGGGATAGAAACTATTAGAGCTCTCAGTGCTATACAAAAAAGAAAAATTAGGAAACAATCTAAACCAATAAATACTTATAAAAAACCTTACAAGATAACATCTAACAAAAATATAATTCAATATTTTCAAAACCAAAAACCCAAAAATATAAAATTCAAGAAAAGGAATAATGCTTGTGGAAATGTGGAAGAATAGGTCATTATGCAAAAAATTGTCACTATTAGAAAAGCAACATTTTACTACTACAAGAAGATGTCAGTGGTTCGGAGACCGTTGTATAATACACGCGGTGGTATTTTTATAAATACCACGACATGAACGACGTACAATGACGAGGAAGGTTATTATTTAGGTCCTACTTTGTGTAACTGTACTGTAAATATGTCAACATGTTAACTAAAAATCAATCCTCTCCACTAATTTCTATAATAGAAAAGATGGAAGAGTCACCATTAAAATGTGAGTTTTTTACCAATTAAATGATTTAATTCAAAAGGATGAGAAAAGCCGAAAAGAAATAATTCAATCGATAGATATGAAAGAAATATACAGTAGGTTTAAAAACTCAAAGTGAGCAAATTACTATAAAAGATTTACAAAATGAAATTAAGAATCTTAACCAAGATATCCAAATACTCAAGCAAAATGACATTTTGTTAGAGTATAGACTACTAGAACTAAAAGGAAAAGAAATTTTAAAGGTAAAAGATAAGACAAATAATGAAGACACAAAAGCTAGGGATCTTTTATTAATTTATTAAGTATAATTATAACTCACAAATGGCATTGTGAAATAACCCTAGTAATCCAAAATGAAGCATTTAATATGATTGCCTTAATTGATTCTGAAGCTAACATCAATTGTATCCAAGAAGGGTTAGTAAGAAAATACAATAGAAGGGGTTAGCAACGCAAATAGATCTCAAATGAGTATCCAGTATAAATTTTCTAATGCAAAAATTTGTAAAAAAAATATATATTACACCATCTCATTTGTATTAGTTAAAAATATGATTGCACAATTAATATTAGGAACACCATTTTTAACTTCATTATATCCTTTTAAGGTGATTGAAAAGGAGAATAGTATCGAAAGCCCAAGAAAAAGAAACATGTTTTGATTTTATTCGACCCCTGACTAAAGGAATTAAATATGTTACAAGAAGCTTCTATAACTAAAGTAAATGTAATCCAAAGGAAACAAAAACACATAAATATGCTAAATAAAGAAATGCAATATAAAGGAATAAATATGCTAAATAAAGAAATGCAATATAGGAATAGAAGAACAACTAAAAACTCCTAATATTCAAAAAATAGTAAAAGAATTTGAAGAGAAAATAGAAAAAGAAATTTGTGAAACAAATCCCATAGCCTTTTGGCGTTGGAAAAATATGAAGTGTCATTACCTTAAGAAGAATAATTTATGAGAAGGATATCCCAACAAAAGTAATACCAATACAAATGAATCAACAATACTTAGAATATTGTAAAAAAGAAATCCAAGATTATTTAGATAAAGGATTAATTAGACCGTTTAAGTCTCCTTGTAGTTGTTCTGGATTGTATGTAATGAATGCTTCAAAACAAGGATAAAGGCTGATAACAATTAATTATGAGTATATTTTGGGTTAAATTATAAAGAAATTTATATTTTTTCTTTACTAATTTTTTCTTTTTGAGCAAATAATTGTTAAATTAATATCCTCTAAGTTTTTATGCATAGAATATTAAAAGTGACGAATTTATGATGCTTGACGAGTAAAATAAAGTCCAAGAAAACAAAGATAATTAAGGAAAACATGGCTACTTAAGGAAATGAAGCTAATTAAGGGAAGAAGACTAATTAAGGAAATACAACTAATTAAGGAAAGTATGACTAATTAAGGGAAATAGACTAATTAAGAAAATCAGGATAATCAAGGAAAGCATACTAATCCAGAAGTTCGTTAATTTGCACCTAAAGGAAGAAGAAAGAAGAAGGAAAACTTACAACAGAATACAATTCCTTATAGAAGGTCAAAGCTAGAAGAAGAAAAAACAAGCATTGAGAGTCATTCATTCCCTCCATTCCCTTTCTTATCTTTTTCCCATCTACTAAATATTCTCCTTTTGCAATTGTAAAGTCTCCATGACAATGAGAGACTAAATTCCCTTTATTGGAAACTTGGCAGCCACTACTCTTGATGTAATTTCTCTTCTTATCTATTTATGAATATTACATTTGCATTATCTTTTCTTGTGCTTAATATTATTGTTTGTGGCTTGATCACCAATTTGCATGGTAAGTTTTAAGGATAGCGTTGGAAAACGTTATTTTCTAATAGAACTGATAAAAAGTATCTAAATAAAGTCATCACTAGGAATATGTTGATATTTGTTTAGTCTATCATACATCTCTATTCTTAATGCAATTTACTATTTTAGCTCTACAAAGGGATTCAGGGAGATAAAATAGATAAATTAAGGTCTTTCATGCGAGGGACTAAAGTTAGAGTATACTAGTAGATGTGAGTGTAAATTGAAATAATTATAAATAGAGAAAAATTACATCAAAGAATAGCTCTGATAGACTAAGTTCCCAACATTCTCATCGAATTTCCTTCTAAATTTTCTCATCAAAGACTGTGATTTTACCCTGCTGCCTGATTTTACTCCTCTTTTTCTTTAGTGCACCAGTGGGGTCATGATAGTGTAAAGGGTCGTCTGGTTCTAATTCTAATTCCTATTGAGATGGACGAACAAAAAAATAAACGAAAAACTAGAAAAAAAAATGTGGAATCTGTCGACAACAAAACCATAACAAAAGTAATTGTTCCAACATACCTTTATCTTTAACTTTCCTTTATACAAATATTATTGTTTATATACTTTATTTGTGATGTAAGTTCTTCAATAAATAAAATGTTAAACAAAAAATATTATTATTTTAAAAAAATTAAATGACATTATTAAAAAAATTATATTTAATAAAATAATACTATTAAAATATTTAATTTTTTATTAATGTAAAAACAATATTAAAAAAATAATATTTTAAAATAATTAAAATGGTAACTAATTTTTTTATAAAAAAAAATTAACCGTTGAGAAGTCAGGTTGCCAGCTCCCAACTTTTCAGTGCCCTAAAAAATTGGTGTAATTTGAAATTCATATTTCAAACATATATAATTTAGGTATTAATTATAGAGAGAACGTCAGCAGCAGTAGAGGAAAAATTCCTCTATGGAGCTCCTCTTATTATAAAGGGCATCACAAAAGAAGATAATCATAAAAAGGCAAAAGAACAAGCAGGGAATGAGGATATATAGTGAGTGGTGACCCTGAAATAAAGTCACTCTATATTGGTCTCTTGGATAAATCATTAGCTTTTGGAGATTTTGTACTTCTCTATTCCTCATTACTTTGAAGATAATCCTCAACTTTTGTTGTTAGTTAAGGTCACCAAAATTTATTTTATACTTTTAGACATGTTTATTTTCTCTTTTTTTTTAGGTACAGTTTCTTTTAGATAAGGAAATTACATGTTTATTTTCTCGTAAAAAATCAGAATACGCAAATTAAAACTGTGACATTTTCATTCTAGATAAAGTCGATTCTCACTCTCTTAATTAAACATTCTAAACTAAGTATTCCTTTTAATCTATCTTATTTTTAAATTAAACTTTAATTTTTTAAAAGAATAAACTTATATCATATCCGTAAAAAAAGACTTATCACAATGTATTACTAGCGCGCAAATTAATTGCCATGGATTATTTCATTTTAACCAACGGTCTTGAATTAAAAAAAATTACTCCTTGAAAATTCAAAATATAATCTATATATTTAAAAATACTTATTTATTATAAATTTTAATTATAATATAATTTAAAAAATTTATTATGATTTTTATTTATAAAAAACATTTATTCTCTATATACATTACACGTACACGTACTAAATTATTGATAACTTTAATATTTTCAAACGTTCATTATTGTCATTGAAAGTGACACAAATTATGTAACTAGTTTTTGTTTTTTTTTTTTACAAAGTAAATTATGGAACTAGAGAAATAGAATTTCTCATCATTTACGTCGAACAAAATTTAAACATGAATATTTGTGGTCAAGCTCTAATGATGTCACTATTTAATTAGATAACAGCTGGTAACTTATTCACATTCACAACAAAAATAAGTGCTTCTAGAGAACCATGGAAGAGCCAAAACTTGATCGTTATATGAGCAAATATGAGTAGAAGCGAGGGAATGACGCAGAAAGTCAAAAGCTGTAATTTCATTCAAACAGTTCTGAACTTCTGGTCACTTTGCTTGCCACATTCCTTATGAGTCCACCTACTTTTTTCTAGGAAACACAGACACATAATATTCAAATTATATTAGTGTAATTTTTATTAAAATATATTGATTTTTTAAAATTAAAAAATGATCAAATAATTTATATTTAAAATATATATATATTATATCAATTTTGGTCTATGTATATGAGATATCAAATAAAATTTTGTATATATGATACGTGAAAAAAAATCAATTTAACCATAAATTTTAAGAAAATTTTATTTAATTAAAAGCTATTAAATAATAAATAAGCATCGTTTGATTAGCTGTGTAGATGTGTAATACTAATATGCATCATTTGCCACTTATAACTTCAGAATTTTGATGAAAAAGGGATTGCAACAAACAAATTAAAATTGATTATATTTTTCATTTGATCTCATCTCTATGAATAGATTAATTATTTTTTTAAGATTCTTATATTATATATATATATTATTTGGATTGCTCAATCAATTAAAAGATTTCCTAAAATAATATATTTATTTGAATTAGATACTAATTCTTATATTCATTACAAAATTTCTTAAGTTAACATTAGAAAAAAATTATCTTAAAGATAAAGAATTATAAGAGTGAACTATTAATATAAATAGAATTCGAAAGAGCAAGACGGATAAAACAAGTCCATGGAAAAAAGGATATATATTTCTATACTTTTAGGATTAAACAAAATGATTAGCAAACAAAAGTGCAAATGTTACAACCACTTCATAAATTGTTAAAGCTTCCATAAAAGTCAAACTAAGCAATAAAGTACCTCAAAATTGCCCACAAATGAGGTTTTTGCTATGCAAATGAGTAATACTAATATGCATCGTTTGCTATTTAATAGTGCTTGTGTTTTTCAACCATTCCTTTTCTTTCTTATTTTTATGCCAGTGCAAAGGCAAAACACTCTCAAACTGCACATAATTAAAAACATAAAATGGATTGAATGATTAAGGAAGAAAAAAAATAAATTACGAATTTGATTCGTTTTGCTAACAAAACTACTCACATTCTAGAGTCAAAATTTCACATGAAAGCAAAAGCTACTCACCGTAGCTTCTAATATTCACATAAAATACATGCATTTTTTGTTCAGACAAAGAGCCACGCTAATTCTGATTGATGATCAGAACTAAAAACACCTAAAAAAAACTATATCTAAAATTTATCTGAATAAAAATCAGAAAACAATAAATGAAAAAATGTTATAAAGTTGGTTTGATGATGATGGAAGAAGGGAGAGAGAAAAAAAGGTGAGTTATAACTAACCAATAATGTAATAATCCATCTGTTGGTGTAATTTGGTTTTGGTGTATGCAACTTGAAATGGGAAAGATACTGTCAGAAGATAAATTTGTTTTTTTATCCATCTGTTTTATCAATAATAATTTGCGCAGGTTGCAAAATGAAACAGAGCATATCTTCCCCTTTAATGTATATAAGTTTGAAATGGGATAGGGACAGTATACATATGGAATCAAATTGTGGAGAAAATAGCACAATCAAGTCAGAACTACTGCAAAAGTAAAAGGGATATTATCACTTCACATAATACTTTTTGGAGTTTATACATAATGATTAACTTAAAGCAAAACGGCAACTACAATGAAGCCAAATATCAGTTTTTCATCATCTCCACTCTCAAGCAGACAAAAATGGCAGCAAATTAACAGTCATGTATGGAAGAGATTGGCTCAGCAGACATCTGTATGTACAACATTAACTAATGCACTCACCCTGACTCCATCCTCCTAGCAAATTTGGTGTATCATATCATATCATATCCTTAAATAACCATGTTGTGAATAAGAAAATGCTTCATTGTCCAAATAAGCTATATCTCCAACTTGATTCTCCTCTCAGTCTCAGAATTGATTCTCTCCTCAGATGCGGCAAAAAAATATCTCAAGACAAACTTTGAACATATATGGTGTATTTGATTGGTTACTGAAATCGAAACAAGGCCAATTGTACATGCTGGTTAAGTCAAGTGTGGCTGTCAATCCTACCCTTGAGTTGTTTCTGGTGCATGCCCACCCTTCAACTTTTCAGCATCAGATGGACCAGAAATATCCTTCAGAGATTCAATTTCCATGCTCGCGGTGCGGCTCTTTCTATTTCTTCGATCCTGAAAGTGATATCGACAAGATGTTTAGCTTATAGCCATTGGAAGTGGGCAGGTGAAGAATTCAACTAACATGCAGGAAATCATACATTCAAATCTCTTATGCTTAATGAACCAATTCATGCGAACTGAAAATGATGAATTCCAAGAATAAATTAGGGAACAAGTTATTCGTCATTAGTTCTTTAAGTTCCAACAATAATTCCACACAAACAGAAGCTTAACACAAAACAAACATAAAATATATGGCTATTCCATGACAGTGATACTATCATTAGCCTCATGGTTGAGCATAACTAACTGCAAATGAAGAAAACATTCAGAGTCATCCTCAACACTCAATAGTGCAGATAATAACAGCTCATCATATTGGCCACTAGAATATTACGCATGAAAAGGCTACTGAGAAAACATATATTCCCAATGATATTCTATGGCTATGCAACAAGAAATCATCATTTCCTTGTTTTACACCTGCACTGAAAGGTGCGCAAAAACCAACTAATTTGAGTAGAAGCTAATGTAGGCTTAATAAAACTTTTTTTTTGAAAGGCAAATAAAAGATAAACGGGAGTCATGTAGGCTTAATAAAAACTAAGCATAAAAAATGAAAATGTTTTCCTGGATCGACATCCTATGTTGCAATCAGTCTAATTGATGATATGCAAGTCCACATGGAGAAAACACAGCATCCAAAAGCTCCAAATTGTGATAAGAGATTCAGATTCCTACAGTAAAAGTTATATATATGAGAGGATAAGATAATGAAGGGAACCTCTCGGAATGGATATTCGTCGGCTTCAAGCATCCTCACAACCTGACTCATTTTGGGCCTCTTTTCTGCTTCGGGATCAACACATCTAAGAGCAACTAGAAGAGCACACTTTAAAGCACGTATTGATGGTTTCACTTCAAGCCTTGAGTCGACAACTTCCTCAGTTCTCCTTGTCCCCACCATCATCTTGAGCCATTCAACAAGATTCACCTGTCATGAGGATAATCAAAATCTCACCCGCTATAGAAAAAGCTGTGATCACTTCTCATCGAAAACAAAGTTAGAATCAGTAAACTGGAAGCACTGATTAAGTATTTCAAACCTCGTTAGAAGGACGTGAGTAGTCCACAGGATCCCTTCCAGTAACTGCTTCAAGCAGGAGAACACCAAAGCTGTAAATGTCACTCCTCTCATTTAACAAACCTGTATTAGCATATTCCGGTGCCACATAACTGAAATTGGGAACAGGTCCAACATGAGTAAGTTTCTATTAATGCAATCCTTTAAATAAAATCTATATAGTAGATACTGAAACATTCTGCATACCCAAATGTTCCCATTACTCTAGTAGTAATGTGACTTTCTCCTGAATCCAAAAGTTTGGCCAAACCAAAGTCAGAAACCTTTGCATTGAAATCAGTATCAATCAATATGTTGCTTGACTTTATATCCCGGTGAACGACTTTCGGTTCTATTGCTTCATGTAAGTAAGCTAGCCTGCCACCAGTCATAGTAAATAAGGAGTTTAATCAGTGGAATTAGGCCTAATGTTGAAACTGCCATAACAGTAAATTAGGTATCCAATGAAGCAAGCACAAACATAAAACCATAGAAAACATTATAATCTCAGTAATAGGTCCCTTGTGCACTAAGTTTAGGAATTTAACAATGGACCATTGAAGCAGATCAGCAGAGTACAATTGTCCAGATTCCTAATGCACCGATTAAATTGCAAAATTTGTGAATATATATAGTCTACAACAACGTAGCAATATCAACATACACTCTCAAATGACATTGATGACATACTTTGATACATATAAAAAACTAAGTTCAATTTTAATACACAGACAGGGTAAAAATATTTGACACTGCCAACCAATTAAAAATCACCCTAAATAGTATTTGCAATATAATTATTACAAAAGTCAACAATTTTCAATTACATGACAATCCATAATGGGATGACAGTTTTAAAAAAATATTTACACTGCCAATATATTCCATTTAAATTCAAAAACTATTCATAAAATATTTAGTGAACGTTAAAAAATTCAAGAAAATATATTTTGATATGCGAGTTTATGAGGGATTCAAGACAATCACAGTATAAACAAACCAATTTTGCACAAGTCAACATAAATAATAAATGTTGTCCTCTGTTTGAATTTTTCTAGTAGAACTTACGCTTTGGCTGTTCCAGTTATAACTTTCATCCGGGCTTCCCAGGTAAGTGTCCCTTGTTGGCTCATAGCCCCATGTAGCCATTGTTCTAAGTTACCATTGTTCACATATTCATATACCAGCAACCTGCAAATCAGACGGCAACCAAATCTATAATAAAGGAAAAAGAACTATATAACAAGGAAAAGATGTTCTGTTCAAATTTTTGACAGAAAAGTAACACATCTATCACAAAATAAAGTTTGCAATGTGATTGAGTATAGAAGGGAAATATGCATTGGTGATATTTTGATGCATTAAGAACACCAAGTTTACCTGTGAACCCCTTCTACGCAATAACCAAGTAATCGTACAAGATTTTTATGTCTAACATGGCCAATAGCCTCTACTTCCACCCTGAATTCTTTCTCTGCTTGTCCCCTGTGAATTCAACACATTATGCAATCAAGGAGCAAGTTCAAAGGTCATTGTTCAAGCAAGAAATAGGGGCAATAAGATAAAAGCCATAGGATAAAATAAAAGATGGAACCAATGATACCATCAAGTGTTCTTACAAGTTGTTAAGAATTTTCTTCACTGCCACCTCGGATCCATTGATCAAGCTTCCCCTGTAAACAACCCCATATCCACCCTCACCAATCACATTCTCTGGAGAGAAGCGATTAGTTGCAATTTCCAGATCTCTAAGTGTGAACCAGTGGCCCCACCCGAGATGAGAAAATTCTGGCAAGCCAACTAGAGGAGATGCTGTTACCATTCCTCCAAATGACGATGCAGACTGCTTCTTAACAGTCCCGGAGCTTCCTTCATCCCCCGACATTGAACTAAATCCTCTCTCATGATGATAAACCGAGCTGCACTGACTGATATTATCAGCATCGCCGGATTTGTTCTTGCTCAAATGAGCCAAGAACTTGTCCGAGTTGTTCTCACTCGGTTTGTCATAAACAGGAATAGCTACACTGTCCGGTTGATCGTGAGAAGTCTGCACCCCAACCTTGTCGACTCTGATGTCCTTTGAGATATGTGGTATTTGCGACAAAGAGTACTTGTCCAGAGATCCCCGAGACTTTCTCCGAAACATCACCCATGCAGATAATACACAAAGAATCACAACTATAAAAACACCAACACCTATCCCAATCAAAACCCATAATCGCAATCCCAAAAACGAAGTCTTCCTCGATAATCCCACATGCAAAGAACTGTTTCCTGACATGGCTGCTACAAGCTGATCAAATCAGTCCTCCAAATTCTTCAGAGAGTAGAATCAAGACATTCCCTCCTGAGTGCAAGAACATAGTTAAGTACTCCCTTTACACAAACTTTCAACACACATCCGAATTCTAATTAACAGCCAGATTTCACAGTTCATGCAGTGAAACCACATAAACAGAAAACCAAAATCAGCAACTCATCTAATCATTAATGTCAGCTTTATCAAAATCCAACATAACATTAAATCAAATAGTGGGAATTCACTATTCAGGTATTCTGAATTAAAAAGTAATGCAACACACAAGTTTAAGAAATCAGAAACCCATTTGCGTTCATGCCACTCCAATCACAAAAGGCACATTAAATTCACAATTTATATCGAAAGTAAGGATTCCTTCACTGTCTCAAGCAATTCAATCCAACACTAAAAAAGTAATCTTGTAAAGTATCACTTATGATCCAAGCAAACAAAAGGCAAACCCAAATGCAAATTCTCCAAAAAGAAAACACAAAAAAAAGTGACTCTAAAAGACACAAAGCACTCACCTTTGTGTTGATCGAAATCACCCTCCTTGATCCTCTACTTCCAGCACCCACAGAAGCAACAAAGGGTTTTCTCTCTGAACATCAACGAACCCAATGAGCATAGATAGGTGCAGGAATGCCAGAACAATACCAGAATAAGCCCTACGAAACCAAGATGCAGTTTTTTTTACATGTAGTTTAACTATAGGTGACCTCAAGTGGGTCACAAATAAACTCAAAGCAAAAAGACTAAGATACCAAGAAATAAATAAACAAAGATTTATTGGAGTGACAGACAAAAATACTATTTTTATGAAGAGAAAAAAAAATATGCAGAGAGAGAAAGAGAGAGAGTGAAAATGGGTAGATTTTTGAAGAGGAAAAAGCAATGGTGGGGAAAAACGGTTGGTGGGTACTGTGCTTAAGGATGAGGGAGGGACCAGACTAGCTGGAAAGGAAGCCTGGTTTGAAATGGAGGAAACCGTTTAGAGAGAGAGAAAGAAACAGTAAAGGGAAAGCAAAAACGTAATAGACAGGTGAAGGATTTATAGCTGGAAGCAAAAAGTGTATTGAATAAGCTAATAAAAGTAAAGTGAAGAGAGGAGAAGAGGGGAAGAGGAGAGAGAAAGATGAAGTAAGTGGGTTGATGAGAGAGAAAGTATGTGTGTGTGTGTGAGAGAAAGAGAGTCAACCTCAATCCAACAGGGTTGAACTCCGAACCAAATATAGTTTGTTCTGAGGTATACTTACCAAGCTGTCCTATTTGTGTGAAAGGAAAAGAATAAATAAATAAATAAAATGCTTATATTGCAAACCTTAAAAGCATTTTGGAGTTTTGATTTTTAGAGATCTCATTTTTTTAAAACACTACTTTTATACTTTTCATTTTTCTTCGTGTCTCTTTTTACATATTATATCATATTATCATATGTCATACTGACCTATGATTTGAATAACATTTTAGGTTTTTAGAAATCATTTTTGAAAAATTTGGGAGAGGTAACAATAAGTTAGGATTATTTATTTTTTTGGTATCTAAAACAAAGTTAGGACACTTTTTAACTCGGATATATATCTTAGAAGCTTATATTGGGAAAACCAATAGGAAGGCCTTCAAACTAAGTTAAATTCAAAAGATATGAAAAATTTCCTTCACAAACATCCGTTAAAATTGCAACCAATGAAAAGTCAAACATGTATTTAAACATTTATTCTTTGAGATATTAAGTTTCATTTAAAATGTTGACATCTTTTAACAAATAATTTTTTATAGACATATACCGAGCTTCATATCAGATTATGTCAATCATGTTAATGTCTAAGGTAGAATTTAAAGAGTATATATATAAAAAATTTATTTTACTTTATATAAAAACGTGAATAAAATTCAAATTTGTAGTTTGTTATATACGACTCTATTTAATCTCTTAGGATTATTTTAAAGAGTAATAATAATGTAATAGAAATAAGAGAGATAAGAAGGAGAAAAATATAGATATAATATATAGTATAAGGAAATAAGAAGAAAAATATGAATGAAAATATTATGAAAGAGATATTGGATAAATGGTAAATATTTTCCTACCTTAAAAGTTAAAAACATGGCATCGCACGGTGTTTGTCCCTGGACGATGCAATTGACAGTGGAATTAGGGTTTTGGACACCCCCATAAGCCTGAAGGGACAAACACCGTGCAATGCCATGTTTTTAACTTTTAAGGTAGGAAAATATTTACTATTTAAAAAATAAATGGTAAATATTTACCGTGCAATCCCTGGACGATGCAATTGACAGAAAAAATTGACATTTTTTGAATTGTAGCTGGCATTAACATTTATATTCTACTTTTTGTTTTGGTTGCTTGCAGATCGCAAATTCTAGTAGTGGGAACATTTTTAGATTATTTCCTTCTATTGAATGTGATGGCACTGCAACCTTTGCAGGCATAGGCATTACCTAGGCTGATGATTCAATGGCACATGGATTTATATTAAAAAAAACACATATAAATTCGATTCATTAAGGTTGTATAAACCAAATTTGAATAATTGTACTTGTGATAATGAAATGATAAATCAATGGGAACCCAAATTTAAAGTTTATTAAAACAAGCTGAATTGAGGTCGTTGATAGGTATAATTAAGTTGGTACCCACAGATTTCATTGTACTAATGGAATTCTTATATTGATAATAACGTGTGTGGTTTTTAGTTTCCAACATTGGAATTTATTTATAATAACATATATTAATTGAAATATAATTTGTTACCAATCAAAAGATTATCATTACTAAATTAATAATTAAAATCAAGCTCAGCATATGCTTTCCATTGAGATAATGTTTCGGTCATTTATGTTATATAAATATTTTAAAATATCACGAGCTTTAATTATAATTGAGTTCATTCATGTACATAATTAATTGTTTAATTAATGCCAATTAAGGAATAGACGTTATCTTGTGAATATGTATCAAATTATCACATCCAAAATCCAGCTTTAAAACAAAATTTTCAATAATATACTGATAATTGTTACACGTTGACTAGAAAGATGTAATAAATTTTCACTCAGTTTGGAGAGGGAAATGGCTACAGCTTCAAATTAATTTATAATTATTAATTATTTTAAAATGAATATTCCATATTATGTCAAATTTTCAAATTCCTTTTAAAAATAAAATTTAAGTAAATTTTACTAATAGTTTCTCTGTCATACATTAAGTGTATCGTTAAAGAAACAAACATATAATTTGTTATTTAAATATTTAGAAAAAAATTATTAATTATCTTTTAAGTTATTAAAATTAAATTGTATATTTAATGCATTAAATATATAATTTAAAAAATATTGAATTGAACTGGTTAAATTTCATCTAAAAATCAAATAAATGCGTATCTCTTTAAAAATATTGAATTGAATTGGTTAAATTTCATCTAAAAAATAAAATAAATGCGTATCTCTTTAAAAATATTGAATTCGTGTTACAAAGTCAATTTTTAACACACATTAATTCCTGTTTAATATATACATATATAATGTCTTGTTAAAATTTATTTAAAAACATATTTTAATTATTATCTTCATTGTTTTAAACTTAATTTTGTTATTATTATTTCAATTTCCTTTTTCTTCTTTATATACCTTTTTCTCATATATATTTTTTACAATTCAATATACTACAACAAAGCCTAAAACTTATTTCAGGCTCAACTAAAATTTAAAAGAGAATTGTATTTATATAATTAATTTTTATACAATCAGAGAAGAGAAGCGTGGAATCAAATGATTAATATCATAAAAAATTATTTTAAAATTTTTTGTAGAAAAAGAGTTATATAAATAATATAACTCAGCAAAGCATTCATTTATTTTAAAAATTTTATTTAACTTATTATGTTTAATACTTTTTCGTTTTTTATTAATCTAACTTTTAAATTAATCATTCTCATTGAGTAAATCAAGTTTATAAAATCCTATATAATTTAAAAATCATTTAATATTTTATCAACTAATTTTATTTAAAATATAGTATATTTTGAAAACGTAAACAAATATTAATTATAAAATTACCTACATGTGATTATTTAAATTATCTAAAATGTAATAAAATTATTATTAAAATAATGTTACATATTTATGAATTAAATTTGTTATATTTACATTTTAAAAAGTTATTAAAAAATTAAATAAGTTTACTCAGTAGAGGGAGGGATCAGGGTGCTATTTTTATTATTATTATAGATAGTACGATGCCAGAATGTTTGACTGCGAACCCAGGATTTTAAAATTCCAACGGTTCAGAGGGGTAATTTTGTCAATACGGTTTGACTAAACCTAATCTTTCCATTCTTCAGAAATAATTGCAAACTTGGACTAAACAATTGCACCTTTTCTGAGTATAATCATGGCTTTGTTGTCAGAAAAAGCCACCAATAGAGGAAGAAACACAGACTTTGATTTGAAGCATAACTTTTGATTAAAGTATGACCCAGACAAAACCATTACAGCTTCCCTTCTCTTTCTTAAAATTAATTAGAAAGTATTTAGATTAATATCAAAATATATCTTAATCATCATCATTATTTACACACCAATCAAAACTTTGTTTAGACTCAAATTTGCAAGAGATCTCTTGTCCCTATACGACTCAAACTATTGAATTGAGTACAATTTTTTTTTACCTGTTTAGATAAGTTTTTTTTTATACATATTTATAAGAGAAAAATAAAAATATAAACTTTTCTTATAGATTAAAATTATTTTATGTATAATTAAAATGATCTTTTTGAAAAAGTTAAAATTATTTAGCTTTCTTAACATATTGATTTAAATTTATGTATAACTATTTTTAGTTTATGAGATAAGTTTTTTTTTCTTTTTCCCTTTCTTATCTTTTATAAATATTTGCTTAAAAAATATCTAAATGGAATCTTGATTGCATTCATTTATAAAATATTTACAAAATTTGATACATTTTTTAAAAAATTTGAGTAAATAGTTCGAAAATTTAAATGGTGATTTTATTTTTAAATTGGTAACAATTTAATTTTTATAAGAATGAAAATTCTAATGTAATATTTATTTTTTAAAAATGTGATGATTACATGTTATGTAAATTTAATGATAAATTAATCTTATAAACAGGTAAAAGATGGAGGTAGTGGTGATAGTGAGGGTGGTTGTGACAACAAGAATAATAGTGATAATAATAACCATAATGCTGATAATGATGGATGTTAATGAAGATTGGAGCAACAATAATGATAATAATAGCAATGACATCGTTGATGACAATGTAGATGGAGGTAATGGTGGTGATAGTAGCTAGTAATGACAACAATAATATGATGATAGCAATGGGGGTAGGGGAGGTGGAGGGTGAAGGCGGAAGAAGTAGCAATGGTGGTATTAGCTAGTAATGGCAACAACATTAAAGGATGATCAAATTACTTCAATATAACTTACACACACTATTAAATTATCAGTGTATACTATATCTTTAGATAACATGCCATTTATTCAAGTAGAACTAGATTTGAATTCTCAAGTAAGAATTTTTATTTGAATCTTACGGATGAACAAACATGGTCGGTTGACATCAGCTATATTTTCCATAAAAGGTCTAAGAAAGATTTATCATTAACAAAGTTATTGAATACCCCACACAAAATGCCATGGTAACAAAAAAGAAGACATAATTGAAACTTTTTTTGGAAGACACCTAGTTGAAACTTTTAAAATAAAAGAACTTAATTGAACATTTTAATAATAAGGCAACCAAATTAAACATAAAAAATAAATTAGAGAACCAAAATAATAATTAAACAAAAAAAATCATATAACATCACCAATAGCTTTTTATATAAAATGTAATTTTGATTGATTAAACATTGAATTATAACTTTATATTACTCTAATATTTTGTCATGATGGATATTTTTATTTCTTGAGATCTAATCAATCAAGAATAAAAGTGATAATTCATTTAATAATATTTTTTATACATAATTTTTAAATGAAAGTTAAACTTTTTTTATGAACCCAAAATATCCTTTGGACCTTAAGTTAATGACTATTTAATAGATTAATCTCTTTTAATAAATATTTTTCATATGTACAAATTATGAATTGAAATTTTGATCATATGATTAAGAATTATTGTTGTCGTTAAGAGTCACCGTTATTAGCCAGCAGTACCAAATTATATTGGTATTAAACTTAAACTTGTATGCTTAATTAAAATTTCACTTGAGTTATCAAATGTTAATTAAAAATTCTTTCAAGATACCCGTAAAAATTAGTGTCCTAAAACAACACATTGCTTATTTGTTGCTAATGCTATTTTCTTTCTCAATGCAACATCTTTTTAGTATATTTTATTATCATCCTATCAAACAAAAGGAAAAAGAAATCTACATTAGCAAGCACACATTAATTTATAACTATGCAGACGGAATTTTACACCACAGATCAAAATGAAACAAATCAAAAGTGAAGAAAAACAGATATAACTAGAAAATTCAAACCTTAAACTACAATATATCAAAGTTCTGGAAATTCCAAACATCTTATGAACTTGTAGTGTACTTCACATGAATCATGTGCAAATCACGTGACTATTAAACTTTTCCCACTTAGCTACTCGCTCATTAATTCATGGCCAATACAAATCATTTTACAACTTTTTATTCCTTACCAATAACACCAGCCATAACATCTTTTCCAGTTACTTTTTACAAGGCTGATACTGCCATTATTGGCAATTAAAAATGCATTGTTCATTAGATGTTAGTGGATTAATGTCTCCTTGCTTCCCACAAGGACATAAATAACTGTGATAATGCATGAAAAAACTTTAAAATTCTATAATATATAAAATAGGTATGAAACTACGCATATTCCCTTTTCTGTTCTCTATAAAATTCCACATGCTGCCACCTTGAACTTACAAAAAATGTATAAGTACACGTACATCAATATCCCATTGCATCATTTTCTTTGTCTATCTCTAATATGGATAACTTGTTAACAAGATGCACATGGACCTCACATTGTTTCATATTTATTTACATCTCTCCGTATCTACGTAGTATCTATTCTTTGTCCGTCCGTGTGTTCTTTATGTATAAAAAATAGTGATCGAGTTATTATAATAAGAGTAAATCTTAATTATATAATTAATATATAAAAGATTAAAGGAATAAAAATTTCGATTTTAACAAAATTTAATAAAGTTTTTTTATTGACAGAATACTATGCTGGTGATTTGTAAATAATTTTTAAGTTTAATGTTAATCAAATATATTTAAATAAAGATTAAAGAAAACAAGAAAGGTAAAAATTTTCCTTTGATTGATTTTTTTAAAATAAAATATTAATTTATTTAATATAAAAATTTAAAAGGAATATATTACAAAAAAAACTGTTGTTATTTGAAAAAAAATCAATATTTAAGTTATCTTATTCGTAAAAATCATTTAGAGGTAAATGTGTGTGTGTGTTTTTTAAAAAGTAATACCTAAATCGTTTTGATAAGAAAATCCTGAAAAAAAAAACAAAAATTTAGTAATAAAAGATTTAATATTTTACAATGTAAAAAATTTAAAAACCAAGTATTATTATTGTTCAGTACTTTATAAACCCCATTAGATCAAGGATTTGTTTTAAAATATTTAATGTTCATAGCTAACATAAGTACTTATATTATTTTAAAATAGAATAAAATTTGTAAACAAAAGCCTTTACTATATCAGATAAAAAAACAAATATTTTATACAAAATAAAAAATATTATATTAAGATCATAAATAAAATTTAATAATTTTTAAATAAGTAAAATATTAAATATTCTTCAACTAGTAACAGGCCACACTACTCAACAAAAGGTCGAAAAATAAGTGTCATATTGCTTGTGTGAATTTGGACTGGCCCTCAACGTATTAAGCTTTTGTTTTGAATTAAGTCTTAACATACAAATTCATGTAAACTATTCAAATGTATTAAGAAGATTGTGCTTAAGATATAACAGCTCAACAGTTGTCCATATCCCTATGAGCTCTGTTTGTGAGAATAACCGAGTCTCCATTATCTTCCATGTGTATGTAAATAGAATAATTATTAATGTTTTAATAATATTAAATTAAGAAAAAAAAAAAAATATATATATATATATATATATATGTATTAAGAGATTAAATATTTTTTATATTTATTTTAAAAATATTAGGAAAATTTATAAAAGATTGATAAAAGACAATATCATTAAAGATTGAATAAATACCATAGTGCTACAACTTGAAAAATTCTGCACTTTGACGGTGCCCATTGGGTTGATTTTTCTGTACTATATTTTCTCTTAACTTTTTCTATGGTATCCCATGTTGATTGGGTGACGTATCCTGATTAGATTAGGGTGTGCTATTTCCAAGGGTAGATTTTCTTTAGTAAGATATTTATTTGAATGTTGTAGGAAAAGAGTACTCTGGCTCTTTGTTATTGATTAGATTAGGGGTGTCCTATTTCTAAGGGTAAATTTACTTGTAATTACTAAATTAAAACAAATTGAAGCTATCAAGACTAACTTGGAGTGGAGTCTAGATGTACATTGACATCAACCAAAGATAAATATTGCTTGAGTTATCTTTCTCAAGCCTAAATTTCTAATAAGTTCAAGAAAACATATCCTTTACATAGTATATCGTAAACAAAATATATTCTTAGCGCGCATATATATATATATATATATATATATATATATATATATATATATATATATATATATATTATCATACGAAAATATACATTTTGATCGATCTTAAAATATTTTAAATTTAAATTTAAATTTTATTTAATCATAAAATCTTTAAGAACTTATCAAATAGAAAATTAAATATTTTAAAGATTTAATTTATAATATGATTTTTGTACAAACAAGAGGTAGATGACCTATTTTTAGGGTAAAATAATATCTTCAATTGCATCTCCATATATAATATTTACTATTACTTTTAATATATAAACTCTTATGAGCCAATTATGTAAGAATCTTATTAAATAAGTTCTTTTGTAAAAAAAAAAAAAAATTCTTACAAGGAATTTCTTCTGTAAGAGTTTACGAAAGAACTTCTTTCGTAAGATTTTTACGAAAGAGGTTCTTCCGTAAAAAAAAATTCTTATAGAAGAACTTTTTCTGTAAGATTTTTATGGAAGAAATTCTTCCATGAGTTACGGAACTCTTATGAAAAAAATTATTCTGTAAGAGTGAAGGGTAAAATTGGAAAAATGGAAAAATGTTTGGTGCACTAGCAATATTGCTGGGTGCACCTAGCAACACCCTAATTAAAATTGTTTATTCTTTTGGTTATTTTATTATAAAGAAGATATAATTGGAAGATAAACAATGGTAGATAATTATAAGGGTACTACTTTCTGCACCCTTTTTTTTAATGTACCTTATTTCTATGTTTTTGTACTTTTCCCCTAAAAATTCTTAAAACTTAGTTTTGGAATGTATTTTTTAATATATTTAATACACTGCAGAAACTAATTTCTGGAACATCTACTAATTGATGAAGTTCTTTCAATGTTTATAAATTCCGAATATTAGTTTTTTAAAAATTGTATTTTTGAAACAGACTGGAAGGAGGAGCAGACGAGGCCCAACCCTTTTCAGTTTTTTTTTCTCTCATAAAATTTGATGTATAATATCAATCATTAAGATAAATGTGTATGTCAAAATTTACGAATAAAACAGTAATCTTTGATATGAATATCATAAATCAATTTGATTTTATATTATAAAAAAGAACCTTAATTTTTTTTTATTTTAACAGCCATCAATTAATTCAATCGTTTTTACGAGATCAATTAATTTAATTCTTTATTATTTTAATAACCATGATATTATTAGTAAATTTGATTTTCAACTAAAAAAAAAATTTATTCTAAATATTGAAAACTGTGAATTAATGTCATCCCGTTTGACTAACTAATTTCATCTCGTCTGCTCCCCCTTCCAGTTTCAAAAATCCCTAATAATATACACTAACATCAAAGATTAAATTGACTACAATTGTGTAAAGTCACAAATTATATTCTCATTTTTGCAATATTAAGAACCAAATTTACCAACAGCATCAACTTAATTTTCATAATGTCAAGCACAAAGTTGATCTATGGTACCAATTTTGAAGGACCAAATTCATAATTTTCTCTAATATTTATCCAGTTACAGCCTTTCTTATAGTTTTCTAGATCTGTCTGTCCATGCTTACAGAACAGGAAGAAGAGTCCTCAAGGTTCAGCTTTAATAACTTACCAGGCACAATATTGATTTGAATCTTCAACATAATGTTAAACAATTCATTTTCAATAAAACTCAATCCATGGTCGCTAGAAAACTAATCTTGTATCAGATATTCTAATAAAGTTTTGTCTAATTGGTCCTCTTGTTCTCTCATTTAGCCATATCAGCAACCTTCTAATCATGGATCCATCCATGACCTTGGCAATGAAGATCCGAATATTTGGTGGAGCAATGTTTTCTCTCTTTTGCCTAGCTTGTTTACGCCATAGCCTCGAAAAACTCCTAATTTCAATGCTTCTCTTCCTTCTTCCACCGCACTTTTCCTCACAGCTTTCAATAAAGATGAACCATGAGGAATTTCACTTTTTTCAGCTTTTCCCGTTTCGTGTGCCATCTTGTCTGTTTCTGCCCCTACTTTCTCTTCAGGTTGATGACTCTTGGCTCCATTCGCGTTGGCGCCTGCACGATCATCACGATCACTATTTCCCCACCATTTATTTGATGTGGTCGATAGGCCTTCTGATGGAAATCCACACTTGAATTCATCCATTGTTGATATTGCTTTGGTCAACCCAGAGTTGACCACATTCTGTGTACGCCCACTTTCAATGTTCTTGTTTCCATGCTGATGTGAATTCTGAAGCACTGTAACACCTTGTGCTTTGGCCCTCTCATCATTTGTTTGTTGTAAGACACTGCAGTCAAACAACAAGTTAACATAGACTAATTATAATGGATAATAAAAAAGGTTAGAAAGTCTACACCTATTATTAGTCTATGCAGCATCTACATGGAAGTTTCTGCTGAATACACTACCAAGTTTTCATATCCGTGCCATTCAGATAAAAGTTTCATTTTTGTTTCACAATATTGTTAAACCTTGGGAAACCTCAAGAGAAATCTTAAGAACTAATTTGATTTCAAAGTTCAATATTAAACAATGCTTCTGAGGGAATTTGAACTAGGTAACTTCTCCATATACGGAGATTACTTGCCACAACCCAAGCTACAATGAGTAGTTGAATAATTTTGCATTGTTAAATTTTGTAAGGATATGATGACTTCACAATCACACAATACAACAGGAACAATGAAAATAGCAAAGAAGAATAACATATGAATAATTAGAAATACATATTCCCTTCTCATAATACATGAAAGTAATGAAACCGTTAGCAATGAGAAAGAAGTATACGAACAAAGCATAGGATAACCCAAAAAAGTGAAAAGAAAAAGGACAGCCAAGAAAACACATCAGGTAAGCAAAGCTTTCCAAGCTCTCCACTTATGCAACAAAGAAAGCTATCCATAGTTACCATTATCTGAACTGAGAACCAGAAAGAAGGCAATAAGACCACTTTAGCTCATTAAAGAGGCAACCACAAGAAATAACCGTTTCTATTATTCTCCAACCATAGTACAATAGACATTAGGTAACATCATATACAACATATGAAAAAGTGCTCCTCTCTGGACAAATCCTACATTTACCAAAAGCACCAAAGAAGTCTACTCTTTCAAATAAATAGTTTTAGTGAGTGTAAAAACAAAAGGCTGTTGATTTAAAGAATCATACAGACACATAACATAAATAATGAACTGAATGTGTAGCATATCATGACCATATTTTTTTTTTCCAGACAACTTCTAACAAAATACAATTTTTGAGGAACGAACCTCATACACACATTTGGACTGAAATGTCTAGGTGTACATAAGAAGGTTGAAATATGAAAACAAATTCTAGAATATAATTGTTATGAAACAGACATCCCTATGAGCTATGATAAAGGGATATCAGTATAGTATTTCAGAAAATAGGAGCTGATTGATGATGAAAAAACTGGCTTCAACAAAATAGTAAAAACCAATGGAAATAACAAACTTTGCTAGACTTTAAAACTTACCTTTTGTTGTTGCCACTTATCAAAACCATTGTCACGATGAAGTTCTGTTATTAACACAACACTTAAAACCCCACCTGCACCATAAAGTTTGATAAACCATAAATTCTAAATGATACTCTAAAACACTATAAACAAACAAACTTGTCAAAACTATAGCATGTGCTAGTTTTCAAAATCTTGTTGGTGCACATAGACACAACAATATATCAACTATCAAATGCCTATGTATGAGTATGACCAACACTTAAGTACATGCTTTTGTTAAGCTGTTTAGGAAAACACCATAATCAGGTGTGAGAAGAGAAAACAACGGACATAGATAGAGTGATGAACATCATCTGTTCAGAAGTGACCACAAAGATAAGAACACAACCTGCTACATAAGTAGCTTCACTACAAAGTCTTCGCCCAGAAGGAAATAATAACCCATGCTTATTTCAAATTTTCACTTCCCTATCAAAGAAATACATTCATAAAATTTACAAAATTTCACCTTTTGATTCTTAGATTCTCTTCCCAGCTTTTCTATTGCTAATGCCAAACACGGTCTTTGCTTCATCCCTCCCCCCCCCCCCCCCCGTTGTCAAACAAGCTAAAATGTTGGAAGATTACATAACAATTACCAATAGAAAGAACAAAAGGGAACAACAAAATAAAATAAAAATAAAATTTTGCTGGTTCTTCTTCCTCACAGGTTTGGTGATTTAGGGATTCTTTTTGGTTGTTTAAAAAAATAAAAAAAATTAAACATTAAAACAAAAAAGAAAATAAAAACATAATGAAAGGGGGGGGAAATAGGTAACTAAAAATGTGGGTAGAAAGAAAAAGAATTCCAAAGAAACACCCAGAAGCAGAAAACTTAGAATTTCGTGCTATGATCTAAAAAAGGCATTTTTAAGCGAATCGAAGGGTTTTGCGGGTTACCTAAGACAGAGTGAGCGCTTTATAGATATCAACTTCCAGTTTCAGACACTTTCAGCTTCAACTTTGAACAATTGCGTTTTAGTGTGTGAAACCGAACTGAACTCAAGTCTGAACCAATTCAAGTACGGATATGTTTGCTTGTGTTGTCCTATGGACGATAATGGAATTTACGATATTGACCTTGAGGTATATATATATATATATATATATATATATATATATATATATATATATATATATATATATATCGCAACATTGGTCTACTAAGTATATCCATAATTAATTTCTGAAAAAAAAAAAACTGATTGACCTAAAGATTTCTCATCCCAATTTTGTTTTTTCTATCAATGGTGCTATACAATTATATCTATCTACAATTGGGTAATTACTACTACTACTAGTAAGTTTTAAACAAATTATATGATAGATGTATTTATTTTTAAGTTTTAATAATTTAAGATTATGACTGTCAAAAAAAAAATTTAAGATTATGAAGTATTTCAGATTAGATTAAAAGAATATATTCTTATTGTCTTCCTTATATATATACTAATAAATATATTTGAAATGTGTTTTTTTTTTTTATCTTTTTACTATGACAATATCAAATGTATTTTAGTTTATTTTTTATTATTATTATTTTAAATTGACATATGTTTGCTAGTAATTATAAATAAGTATTTTATATATGAAGACTTTCATATAAATGCTTTAATGAATACTTTTCTTAATGTATAGAAAAATAAATTAAGGTTTAACTGCACCTTTATCTATGGTAATAATACGATTTTTATATATCATTTATTTTTTTGTTAAATATTTTACCTATTTTTCTGACAATGGGTTTTTGAAAACTGTTGACTGAACTTATTTTTCTGATGATCATTTAAACTTGGTCTTTAAGGAGATAAGCTCTCTACAAAAATGGTTTGTGATTTTTTTTTTAAAATCACACTTCAATCTTCCTTATTGTCATTTGTCTCTATAGAGTGGATTAAAATATGAGAAATAATTTAAAAAAAGAATAAATAGAGTATAAATGAAATTAAATGTTGAATTGTATTGAAAATTTCTAAGTGAGAAACATATTGAAAATAATATTGTAAAGTTATAAAAATACTAACATACCCCTATTAATATTTGTTTTTTTTATTAATGTGAGTTAGGTTAATTAGTAAAAAAAGACATAAGGCATAAACATAAATATAAACTTTTCACTTTTTCCTAAGACATGTGAGAGCGAGACCACCTTCACACAAATTAAATTCCTCCCAAATCATCTCTACCGAACTAACAAAAAAATATCTATTGTGACTCATCGCCCCAAAATATTGGCTAACAAACAACATTATTATACCAACCTCATGTTTACTAACTTTATTAAGATCATCACATTCGAAATATTTTCACTAAGGTATGATGGTTTGTCAAAAATTTATCCTTAAAAAAAATACTTTAATGAGTTAAAAAAAAGATAATGTTTATAAATTATGTTTAATCTCGATTCATAAATAATGTTAAACTTTTGATACACTCACAAATGAGCGAAATAAGTTCTTGGTCCTCTGTGATTTGGATGTCTATTTCTCACAAGTAATGAGTAGTTTTTGAACACTTTATAAATGCATTACATAGTTAGAGATAAGTGAGAAGGTTGAAGTGAAAGAAGACTTAGTTATCACTGGTAACGAATCAATCTACAATTAAAATATTACTTTTCTTATATATAGGACAATAGGTAGTAATAATTAAAAAAAAAAAACAAGATTCTTTGGTAGGTTGAAGATCTTATATGTTTGAAAATCCACCCAAGGCTACTTTGGAGAAAATGGCCTCATGAAAAATCTCTAATGTTGGAGTTGGTTGAATAGAAAGGGATGGCCATTTAACCGATTAAGTCCTCCTTAGATATGGATGAAGGACGTGTTTGGAAAAATAGTTTAATGAAATACTAATTTAATGAGTTCTTATCACTCAAGAATTAATAATAAATTTGACCATGAGATTTATTAAAATAAGTATTCAAATAAAATAATAATAATTTATAAAAATACTGGAAGATATACGCAGGATGAATATTTTTAATCAGAAAAGCTAACTTTATTTAGGTTACGACATTTTTATCCCTTTTAAAATCTGAAATAAATGTAAAATATCTTTAAACTTAATAACTATAATTAAAAAATTCGTAATTAAATTAAATTATAATGAGTAATAATCACATTGTACTACAAATCCCCTTTATATTGTAACAAATAAATAAAGCTCTCCTCTTAGCTCATACATATACATTGCTGATACAATTATGCAACTTCAAAATGTGATATTCCTGCTTTAGTCATTTGTCATTCCTATTCTCAGTCAGTAAAATATAGTATGAAAAAGGGAATCATAAGAACTCCCAAAAAAAATTATAGTATGAGGGAGATCAATTTCTCTCCATTCTGAAAACTTCAAATTCCTGCTAATATTTGGAAAGATATATGGAATCAGTGAGCAAAGTAAACAAGCATCACTTTCTTTAATGCATGGTACAAAAACCACCTTGATGTATGGTACATTCAAGATTACCTTGGCAATTCAGCAATATCTCAATCAGATTTATAAGTGTCCTTCTTTCCAGCAAGAATCATTGAAATTTGGAGACCTCTACTAAATGCTTGATTGAATAGCAACCGGGTTTGGAACTCTGACACAAATGGAAACCATGACAAAATGGCTGTTGGCAAGAAGATTATTAATCCCATTACATATTCATAAGCTCTGGATAGCTCTTTCACTGAGTCCCATAGTTTAGCTCCTTTCAAGCATACCTTGCATGCTTGTGCAATCTTGAGAGCAAAATAAAGAAGGGAATATCAGTATTTTTGGTTGAATGAAGTACTTAATTAGAAAATTGTCTACGATGGTGTGCAAGTAGAAGAAATATTTCTTCAATCTGCCTAAGCATGTCAGACTTTGGTTCTGTTTGGATAAACTTCTTTATAAGAACTTATTAGAGAAAATTGAGTTTCTAACATAAGTTAAAACCAACTAATGCATCTCAACTTTTGGAGAAGTTAAATGAGAGAGCTTCCATAAGAAGTTAAGTACGGAAGTTGATTTTGGCTTATAAGAGAAACTCAATTCATTTTTGTTAGAATATCTTTCAGTATTGGGCCCACAAGCTCATTAGTTCAGGTTATTGTTATATAATGTATCTTGTAAGGTTTACTTTTCAGATTAATGCATCTTGTAAGGTTTACTTTTCAGATTAATGTCTCGTAAGGTTTACTTTTTCAGAGATTTTTTACAATTTTACCTTCTTACTTTCTTCTCAAGTAAGTGTTTATGCAGAAGTTTATCCAAACAGGACAAAGTTGACAAAAAGAGTAAAAATTGTTCTTAATTAGTGCTTCTGTAAGATGCAGAAGTTTAACTTACCAGAATAATTGCCCATCCAGATGGCATGAAGGCGATAATGGCAGCAAACAAATCTGCTATGGTAAGTCCACATACCACAAATAATACAGTCATGACTGACAAGAAGCCAAGAAAGAGAAGTGCCTTGAGAATACGGAACATGAGCTGAAAGTCGGTGCCAAATCTTCGCCTTCCCATGGATACCATCTGATATGCCCATATAGAATTCACACAAACAGCAGAAGAAAAAAGCATTAATATTGCAGAAATGTGAACTAATTTTAACTGCACAATGACTATACAATGGTCTAAAATCTCCCCTTGTTTGATAGAAAAGAAATGTTTTTTTGTCTAAAATTTAAACTAGAAGCAAAAAATGCACTTAATCTTAAGTTAACAATAGTTTTGCATCAAACAATTAATAAGGTTTAAATCAAATTGATAATGTTTTATACGAAGGCACTCTTGATCCCAAGCTAGCATTTACATACCTTCAACACAATTAGTATTATTACTAAAACTGCCCAAGAAAGCCCAAATACCTGCAAGGAAAAAACAATGGTAGTAGTAAGATGGTGCCAAATAAACTTGCAATCATTAATAAGATTGGAGAATATAGAAGATGAGTTACTCTACCAGCAAATCTTTGTTATGATGAGTAATATCCATGTGGTAGACAATTCCATATTGGTACATAAAGAAGCGAAATGCAAGAATTATCTCAATTATTTTTCCCCTGAGATTTGAGTATTTCAGGTGTTCATTTTCTTCATCCCACCAAGATTCCCAGCTTTTATCAGATGAAATACCAATACCACCACGATTTCCCATCCACCGCTTCCAATCTGTCCAATCATCCACTGTTTTTTGCCAATCAAAGCCAGAAGGATTAAACAAGAAAGGAGCAAACAGCCAGGAAGTGGCTAAAAACCACATTGAGATTGTGATGAATAAATAAAGATGTGAACTGCGATATGAGCTCCCATAGACTTCATAAACAATCAATAGTATGAGTATCTCTAGGCCCTTCACAAAATGACTTCGTGAGTACATCCTGTAGTTATCAGCAAACTTCGCATGGAAGACAACAAATCCACGACCAGTTGGTCTATATTTAGAGCCCCCATGTAAGAGTGTCCTTCCATAATAATGAGCTTTTGTTCCAAGCTGGAAAGTAAAGAACACAGAGGCTAGCTGAAGTTGCATGATGATAAAATCACCCAAGGCAGTGCGAAATCCCTTCTCCAAGCCAATTTCCATCACCATGGGCAGCACAAGCAGTAAGCCCAACTGAACAACAGATTGAGTTGCCAAGGCCTCTTCAAGGGCTTTGCTCTGATGCATGTTTGGACTTTGAAGAATTTCTCTCTCAACTCCACTCAAAACCATATATAAACGTCCATATAAGAACACATACACGGTCAACACAGTTATCTGAAATATTCATAACGTCCAAATACAGGTGTCAGCATAAGCCAATTCCTGACTCAAAAATTAAGTTGACTGCTATAGATATCTTTAAAATTTAGGAACTTGTTTCATATCTAAAACCAGATTATCAAGAAATGTGATTTGACAGAAAATATACATTTTGTCTATGCTCCACTTTCAAAAAGTCAACACAATGTCAAAAGAGCCTTAATTAAACTGAAGAGAAACCCTCAATTTGGTCCTTCAAAGTTACTTGTATCACCATTTTAGTCCTTAAGAATTTTGGCCACCAAATTAATCTTTCAAAGATTTAAATTGTCACCATATTAACTGTCCAAATATTATGTCACCAAATTAGTTCCTTGAAGATAAAAAATGTCACTATTCAAGTCTTTGTGAAAGACTAAAGTGGTGACAAAAAGAATTTTTGAAGGACTAATTTAGTCACCAAAATTTTTAAGAACTAATGTGGTGACAGACAATTTTGAAAGACCACATTGAGGGTTTTCTCTAAACTAAATGAATCATACATATTAAATACTTATTAAACATTGTCTACCCTCCTTGTTTTATGTAGTACAAGTGTCTAGACAGCAAAGAAGTGCTAAAATCAAGTCTTACGAATGCAGCTATTTCATGCAAAATTGCAGATAGATTTCTATCCACATATCTTTGCCATACCCTGTTTCATTTAAACTATTTTGAGTAGTAGACCTATGTTGAACAATAATTTAAGATTAACAAAGGTCAGATGACAATAGAATCCATTCACAGACATATGTTAAGATGATTTCTGTTAATTTTATTTTATACTTTACTGAACGTGTATGTAACAAGTTGGTTCTATATTGGAAGAAAACACCATATACTCCAATTGGACAAAATGCATTCCAATAATGTGCCATTCTTAATAGCCTTAAACTATAAAGATAAGATCCCCAAAAAGAGATTTGATTAATTACCATGCTACTAAAGTAGAATCCAACTGTTGTGAAGTAGAATGACAACATTCTGTAGAAATCAAATCGTCGTCCAAGTCGATAAACATCACGGCTAAGTGTTTGTTCTCCATTTCCATTTGCAACCTTAGCCTCAAAGAGTGATATCTGATTCATGCCCACGTCACGCCCCTTACCTACTTGTATGTATTCATGATGTGTGATATATCCTTGACGTAGAGTTGAATTGAACCCTATGGAAGTTAAGTACAATTAGTAAAATACCCCCACCCACAAAAATCCGCAATGTAGATTTGAATTGAACCCTATGGATGTCAATCAGAATTAGTAGACCCCTCAGATAGCATTTCTATTCAACCATATGTACCTGCAAATATATCCTCACTTAAGTTTATAACTTTTGATGCTTTGCTTATGCCACCTCTTGTTATGTGGAAGAGTCTGTCAAATATATCAGGATGGCCATAATGAAACCGAACCCTGCAAATTCAGGAAAATGGATTACTTAACTGAAGTTTTAGTGCATAGAGAATAAAACAAGACATCCTATTCTTGAATTAAATTCGGTCGCAACACGAAGCATGATGAGTCTGTGCTCTATTCAAGTTTCAAGCCTAAGGAGATTTCAGGTAGGAAGCAAATAGATATTGTAGGAAAGCCGCTTTAATTGCAGTCACCCGTAGCCCACCTTAGTTGTGGCCTCTTTTGGAGGATGCCTTAATTACAGCCTCAAGGGTGGTGGTTTAGTCCCACATCAACTGGAAATATGGCTTAAATAGAGCTTATAAAACTTAGGCACTCCTTGCCTTACAAGTTGGTTTTGTGGAGTTGAGTTAAGTCCAAAGTCCATATTCTAAGAGATATACAGTAAATAGAAGCCTTTCTTGCCATATTTACTAACATGTACTTGTAACTACAAGTTCTGGTTTTATTTGAATGACCAAATGGAAGAAACAAAATGGAAAATAAGGTAAAAAGTGACAAAGGTGTGAAGACCAGATGAAAATCCCAAGGGATTTATAATAATACTTAGATGTTGTATCACATGACACACAAATTGGGACTAACCTTAAAGGATTTGCCAAAATTCGTTGGCCAATGGTCACGAAACTGGTCTCCTGGTTTGACATAAACCAAGCAAGTGAAGAAACACTGCAGAATAAGAAATACATAAGCATAGATAACTTGCGCCAATTGAAGCTTGATGATAGAAGTATACATTTTCTTGATCATGAATTAATTTATTCAAATGAAATTTAATACTAGATATTGTCACAAAGCAGACCTTCCAGTAAATATATGCTCCCTTATACCCAATATGCTGGGCGTCCGTTGTCCACTACGTCCTCTCCGGAATTCTTCCAATACATTTCTCATTTTGAAAGCTTCTTCATAATAGTTATCCTTAAAAAGAAACAATCAATTAGGAGAATTGAGTTATACAGAAAGTGCTACTTAATTCCTATTAAATTGAAGTCCAAGGAAAAGTTACCTGATTCATGTCTATGGTCTGCAAGGCTTCTCCACGAGTAAATACAATAGCATGATTTTGGTTTTCAGGTTTCCCTTCTCCAATTTCTGTTGGAGGACCTGGTAGCTTGATACGATATATTTCCTAGTAATGCAATATAGAATCATTTGAATTAAATTTAAGGCTGTTCAAAATGCCAAACCAGCTCAACATGAATTGAGCTACCCTGGCACAATATCAAATCATTTCATTATATAGTTAGGCACAACAGTAAGTCCATAAACGCAGAGCAGAAAACCCCTTCAATTTATACTTTTATATCATGCAAATAGTTGCACATAACATCCTTTAGTTTGCCACAGTAATAATCTTTTACTCCAGAGTTATCATAGCAGTATTCATATCAGCTCTTTCATATCTTTCTATTTGTTTCACCTCTTAAGCATCTGCTCCATATTGATTTTTCTATTGTTAAAGAAGTGGTTATTTACTGTTGGATAATAAGTGGTAAATTGCTCCTTTTAGTTAGATTCTGCTTACTGACAATCTTTTATTTTCAATAATAGAAATAGATAAAAGAAATAGAAGTGACAAACCTTTATTTATACTAATTATGATCTTAACTAATTAGATAAAGAAATCATGATATGATAAGGAAATATAGGAACCAGTCCTAAGATATAATGAGGAACCAGTAAAATTAATCTGAGAGGACAACCTAAGATATAATAAGATATTTTTGGATATTTTCATATAATTCTGACATAATTCTTTGTCTCTCTGTTAATATGGAATCCAGATTCCAAAGCTTGGATTTGACAAACCCAAGAAAGTTACACCAGCTTTGCCGATTGTCACCATAGTTTTCGGAATGGAATAGAGAATTCTGTTATGGTTGTCTTTGACAGAGGGTACACCTGGCAGCAGGATACTTGAGAGAAGGGTTCAGAAATCATAGAAAGGACATATTATAGCCCTGCTTCTTTGATATTTTTCTTTTTGGTTTTTATTTTTGATATTTTCCTGCAAATTTCATTGTAATCAGAGGTTGTTCTCTGAATTTCTACCTACTGTTCCTATTGTAATTTCAGTATCTATGATCTATCACATACCTAACTTGATTTCTTATTATAGGTTGAGAATGTAAAAAAGTTTAAACTAAAAGAACAGAGAAATTAAACTCTTCAATAAATATGGAAAAAGCACCACTCACAAGAAAACATCAAACCAGAATCTTTTGTCCATACCTCATCATACTTATCCCCTCCCTTGACAAGAACAGAGTAATAAACTTTCTGAGATTTTCCATCCTTCGTGTCTTCTGTTTCATCTATGTAAGCAACACGAAGGGCTGAATGCCTGCATGGAATGTTCCATTTTACTGTTGTCAATCCCATTTTTGTTTTACAAATATAAGGGACTTATAAAGTTCAGCAAATGGTTGTATTGACTCACGTTAACATCAGACTGAGAATGTTAGTATAGCAGCTTCTGTCTCTAGTATTTTTGGACTTCTTCTGAGAACCGTACACTTGACAAGAAACAACATAGGTGAACTTTAAATCGGCCATGGCTTGTGCCTCTTCGAGAAGCTTCTTATTTTTTTCATAGGAATCCATTGTCCGGTAGCCTTCAGAGAGAGCTGCAAGAGAAATGATGTATAGTTCATTACTTCATTTATATATGAAAGGCTTATGGCATATCTTAGAATTTGAACATAGTATGTAAATAGAGAAATAACCATTGTCTCCTGCAGATTCTATGAAGTACTGAAGGATCAAAGCTTGCCAATAGTACATCATTCCTCTCACTAGCAAAAAGAAAAAGTTGAAAAATACACTGAAATTGGAATATATATTCAAATCTAGCAACAAAAATAGTGTTCATTACAAATTTACAATCAAGACCTGTTCGATAGAGTGTCTGTCCTCTGTAAGATGCCCACTGACGAATTAACTCCTTATCTTCTTCAAGATAATCACTTTTTACTCGTTCATTGAAATTGGCCCATTCATCTACAGTACATTAATGACATACAGTAAATGAGTGCACATGTACTAAAGAAGGGTAGAAATGTATGGAAGCATATAAAATACTCACCAGGATATATCTTTTTCAGGTAGAATAAAATTGATATTCCATCTTCATTTTCCTTATTGAGTTCCTCATCAGAATATAGAACATCTTCTTTGAAATAGGGTGTCAGAACACTGAAGCAATACTCAGATAAGTTACATATCAAGGTAGCATGAGGGAAAATTGTTAGGATGTTAACATCTATGTTAGAAAATTAGCATTATTAGAATATATAGTGAATGTATTTATGTTGATTACATTAGAACGGTCAATTCCTAATAGTTAGACTAGATATTAGTTATTTTGCCACCTTAGTATGCGTAAATTAATAGTAATTCAATCAATAAATAACAGAACACGCATTTAGCATTACACACTAACTTATCCCAATAATTCTCTCCCAACAAAAGTAAACAATCATCCATATATTTGGGAAAGTCAATAATTTGTAGATACATCCATGCAGCCACAATAAATGAGGTGGCAATTGTTGCCAACAACAAAGAGCAATAGAAATGAAAAAACACATCTGATTAGCATCTTAATCATTCTTCTCCTGAGTTAGTCAGAAAAAATGGTTTATTAGAAGTAGACCTTATGTTCAGAGTACAATCACCCATTCCTTTCAAACTTTGTTATTTGTTAGGCATAAAATTATTCATAAGCCTCAGCCCGACAGCTTAAGCTTTTATGGAAGTTGGCCCTTGACATGATATTAGAGTCTGTATGACCAAGTGATCAAGAGCTGGCACGGATCTATTTGGGAGTGAGTGGGGGCATCTGCCCCCACTAGATTTTTATTTTTTATTTACATAATATATATATGTGGTTATAAATTAATTTTGAAAATTGAAATATAGTGAAAAAATTAAGTTTTAACATCAGTTTTGCCTCCGCTACTTTATATATGTGAGTATTGTCCCCACAACTAAAAAATTCTGGATCCATCACTGATCAAGAGTTTGATTCTCGTTTCCTTCATTCTTCCAATATAAAGTTGAATTTCAACACAAGATAGAGTAGATCAATGTGTTTGTCCGTGCTTCAAACTCAAAAAACTCTTGCATGAGGTAGTGGGTGCATTTATGAGTTTGTCCTTCACATTATTCAACCCACATTCTATTTTTCCTTTCCTTTCAATATAATTGTCTATCACAATGACTAACCTGAAGGACAACATGTCCCGAACTTTGGGAGCCTTTGGCATATTCATAAATAAGGAGTTTGCAAAGAATGTAATACGGCGGCGGGCTTCTATGTTTTGGGGCACATTTATGGCTGATTCCTTGACTGTTAAAAGCAAATGAAGCCTAATAACCTACAGAGAAGAAACCTGTAAGCAATATCACATTCACAAAGAATAATGTAATGTGTTCACTTAAGTATAATTGTCAAGACTACCTTTTCCATCACCGATGTATTATGTGTAAAAGAAGTGTCAATGTTGACAAACTTCTGCCCTCTCTCTACATGATATTCGTGAGGTGTTTGCTGAGGTGTTTGCAGCAACCTGGAGAAAGCAGAACCAAGCAAATACTGTAAGGCAGTACTTATTATAGGGTTTAAGAAATCATAAACCAAAGTTCCAGTCACTGTTTCAAACATACAAATGGCCATCAAACATAACATCCTGTATGATAATTTCTACAATATCTTGCAGGACATTGACTATCTGGGATTCTAGTTTGCCATCTTCAGATCTCTGCCAATGGGAAAAAAAATGATATTTATAAGACCTGAATAAGTCTTGTAAGAAGGAACTGAAATATACTGAGAAAAAAAGGAAGCATGATGAGAAAAACCTACCAGTAGAGTAAGGAATTTTTCTAACTTCTCACTGAGTGAAGGTAAGCCACTCATATTGAATTCCTTGACAAATTTTTCTTCATGTATGCACTCTTCTACTCTACCGCATATACGCATCACAACCCTGTCTCGTACATGGAAGAAACCCAATACTCATGAGGATTCCAATAAGAAGAAAATCAAATGGGTAAACAATGGCTATACAAGTATGTCTCCCTTACCTTCTATCATCTTCATCAAGCAGAAGGTTCAGTATGATGTCCCTGAGAGTCTCATAGCATTCAACAACTGCTGAATACATATACCCATCGCTCTTAATCTTTCTAACTAAATCATCATCAGTCTCCTTCTTATAATCTTTTGCCATGTCAACAGCTATGGGGATCTATCACAGATTGAAACAATTTTAAAAGGAAGCAAAAGGCCTTTCCACTCAATCATAAATTCATAATAAATTTTTGGCCATAGGGAACCACTTGTATGACACACCTTACTAGCAAGCAAGAATGGAGGCCACTGAATGACAGAAACATAACTTGAACTGTATGGGACAAGAAGCAAATCTCTATCCCTGGAAAATTAGTAGTCAAGAGATATAATCAGATGCTTGAAATTCTGTCATCTAATGCAAGATGTGTCAGGAAAGCAGTAGTTTGGAGTTTGTACCTGTCACTGATGAGATCCTCCTCTCTCATAGAATTTATAAACTCATTCCATACCTGAGAAAAGTATGCAATATTTTGCCGTTCATATGTCTCATCCTGCCACAGAAACTCCCTTCATAAGACTCCAGATAGATATTTAGCTTTTATGTAGTTATTTAATTTCAGTGTACACAAATAATAAATTTTGTAACATGAAGTACCGATTCCTCCTGTTTAGTCTTTCTGTCTCTTCCAGTCCAAAAACGCTGACTGAAAGCTATCGGTACAGATTGAAATCTGGAGCGGAGCATTCCAAGTGTCCTTATCTAAGAGATGCAAAACGTCAGGAGAAAATCACCAAAAAACAATGTTGCAAGAGTATGGGTACAAGAAGATACAATAAGTAAATATAACAAGCTTCTAAGAAATTAGGATGCAACTAAAACATATATTAAGTAAAATATAATTATATTTATAAATTGCTTATATGTCATTAATTTTTTTACTTGATTTCTATATTTTTAGATGATATTTATCTTGGTTTTCTATCATCATCTCATTATTGTTTGTCTTTAATCTCTTGGAAAAATTACTAATGAAGCATAATTGTAATCAAATTTCTATAAAAAAAATTATATTCAATTATTCACGTTAAGATAATGATCCCTTCACTATCCAAAGAAAAAATGTATGCCATTTGAAGACAAGGCAATCATGCTTTGATACAGGGGCAGCTGTATAACACATATCGTTATCTGACATGTATACGGCACCAATTTTGAAGTATCTGTGCATCATAGCCAGAAAAGTATTATATACCAATATGAATTTAGTACTATTATTATCTCAGGCAAAAATTCAAATCTTTTGAGGAAAAAAAATCATGGAAAGATGAGTTTAATGAGGTAACTTAGTATCAAATAATGGAATTCTTTTTTTCATGAGGAGTTAAAGAATAAATCATAACAAAAGAGGAAATTACGAAGGCTCAATATAAAATATTGCAATAAACATGTCACTAACCTCTCCCAAATGGCTGAAGGCTCCAATAATGCCACCAAATAAAGTGGCATAAATAGCATACCAAATTTGAGCATCCATAAAATAAACCTATATATTGATAAATCATAAGAATGGAATGAACTAAACGCACAAAAATGTGAAAGCCAAAGTAATGGAACAAGTCCTACTAAACTTACCAGCATAATCGGAGCCCATATTGCAATGACAATACATATATTGTGAGTCTCTGTAGAAGTTACAGAATGTGAGTTGAATCCAGTTATATTGACAGAATATGTAGTAAAGATAGTGTAAAGAACAAAAATTGTTACCATTTTCTGGAAAGAACTCATGCCACTGGTAGTTATCTATAGACATCCCCATGATTAATTTTGTGGGTCCAACAAGGGGCGATATCTATTGAAAGATTAATTTAGAAGAAAAGAGAAACAAATTAATGAAGTACAATTTAAAAAATATTTAATGAGTTTCATATAATAATTAATGACACAGGAATAAAGAAAATACATGATTGCAAGAATTCAATAGTTCATTTATTGGTAATTGATTCTGTGATCTTTCTAAATTTTGGCTGTATTAGGACATACAATTCAGAGAAAGAGAAAAGTGAGAGGCCTAGACATGTTGAAACCGTATTTTCAAATACACAGCGGAGGCTGTATTAGGACTGTTATAATCAAAACAATAAGGCAGTTTCCTGATTACCATAATTACGTGATTTGGTTAGACCAAACCAGACCATGAATCTAGACACTATTTACATAATAATGCAGTCAACACAATCTAGACACTATTTACATAATAATGCAGTCAAAAAATAACATTAAAGCTCCAAATTGTTAGCCTTTAACTTGTATAATTGAAGTAACTATGGTTGTATCTGTATTGAATTTTATAAAAATAGAATTTAAATGCTGATATATATTTTAAAAACATATGAATTTATTAATAACAACATATGAATTTGCTCCACCCAATATAGTTGTTGAAATTATAGGTTTCGGTAAGGAGAAAAAGAGAGAATAGAAACACAAAACATTAAACTGATATGGTATATTTTGAAGTGATACAAAAGACCAAGCACTAACAGTTCATAATACTTTTCCTCTAAATATTTTTTTAGATATTCTTTTTTTTGGAAGGCAGAAAATATATATTATTAATAAAAAACACAGCAGTACCAGAGGTACTGGTGAGATATACACAAGTACAAGACACCTACAGTGTCACCCTCCAAAAACAAAGGAAAACCCAACGAGGACCCCACCACATAAGATAAAGATACCCGACCCAGATTAACCAAAGTACTCCACAAGATTGGAAGACCAATGGTTAAAAGGAGTATTGAAAATTTTCTCTCTAACTTTTAACCATGACCATGCTAGGAATAAAGCACCATCCATCACTTTGGATGGTTCAAACTGATTGCCCTGGAAAATCAATAGATTCCTATGCTGCCATATGGAACTAGTTAATGCAATTTGAATCAATATTTTGACAGAGAAAGCAAGTTTGTCATTCAAGATTTTAATCTCTCTCTTTTGGTAATCATGTTTATTACTTGATTAACAAACATACTCATATGTTAGTTAGCATCGACATCCATTGTAAAAAGTAAAGATGACCCTTATCATTTTTGTTGGTTTGAATATACATGAAGGATATGTATTAGCTAACTTAATTGAGAAACGGACATGATTATAACTATAATTTATCCCATGTAAGACCATGTTCATGAGCATATTAAGATAACTTCATGTTATACATTATAGAACATCATTCTCCCAGCAGAAAGTGGGGATTTTAATATTCAATTCAATAAGTAACTCCATCACGGACTGTGTGTATATATGGGCATAGCCACTTTATCACTTACATGTGTTTTAGTGTCCATAAGCTACTGAACTTGGAAGAAAAATAAAATCAAAATCAATTACATAAACAATACCTCCACATAGTAGCTGAATGCTAACTTGCTAATCAGCAACATGATCCAGAAGAGAGTGTACCTGCCATAACAAAATATAGTTTAAAGTCAGAATATATACATAAAAAAACTTAATAATAGAAGCAACAAGTATGTGCCTATGATTCAATACATTACCCCATCATTAGTCTGATACAATTGAAAAAAAATAATCCAAAAATTGACCTGTTGTCTCTAGAATGAATGGGCCACAACTAAAGAATATGATGAAAACATTAAAAGGCTGTTGATAGATATATTATTCAGCACTCTTTAACTAGGTGAGTAAGTGCATGTTTAAATTAACTTATTTTTCGGGTAAAAACTCTTTGTTCTTGGCAGCTTCTTGAAAGAGCTTTTAGGGAAAAAAGAAAAGATTATTTTCTGAGAAAAAGGGTTCCCAAAACACTAAGTATGACTATCCTACAAAGCGTATAATAAATCAAATGATGTTTAATATAAAAAAAAATTGGAATTCTACATAGCCATGTTTATAAATATCATCTTTCTGGAAAAAAGATTTGCTGAACACAAATGAAACCAACTAAAAAGAAAGACACGGTTGGAGTGAAACGAAGGTTTCCACCTCGAAATCCCCCCCACAAAATATACCACAAAAAGAACTGGATGCAAAACGGAAATTGATAAGAATTTCTCACTTACTTCAACAGTGAAAACATATTCTCATGCATGCCTCTTCCTACATACAATTTTGGCTGCAGTATAGTCAATGTTAGATAGAGTACACCAAAAATCATATTTCAATTAGAAAGAGATGGAAAGACTAATACACAAAGCATCTGTTAGGTATTTCCGCAAAAAACAAACCAATAAATGTATGTGTTGCTTACCTGAGCCCACCACATCAAAAAGGTAAGGATTCTCATATTTGAGCGCTCCAATTTTCTCCGGAGGGGAGGAAGGAAAAATAGTATTGCAGCCACTATGTTTGGTAACATATATAATACAACAACATAGGTGTAAAGTGACTGGTTCCCCCAATCCCCAGCCCAACTGGTGACAAATCTTATAAGCCCTGATGGATTCACTTGAGAACTGGAATAACAGACTGGCAAAACAACAACCCAAACAGCTGCTACCACAAATTTCAGAAAATACCGAAGCAGCTGAGTAAATTTCATATTCTTCAATGCATTCCACGTGAGAATAATATCAAGAGTTACTGCAATTGAAGATATGAGAAAAAAGTTACTATATGACAACAGTAATTGTTATTGAAACTACATTAAGAAAAAAGCTACCTTAATTCTTTTTTAATATTCTCTATGTTGTTTACAAAAGAACTGAACAACTTCCAACAGAAAGGAGTAGTTCTTTCGGCAAATCTTTCCAGTTTGGACTTTGGATTTGTATGTATTGATGTATATGCTTTTCCTTATGTGTAAATATCTTATGTGTGAGGGCCTGGTCCTTGGGCCCACAATTCCTTATGGTCTGTCTATATATTGATAGACTTCTCTGTGAAATAGTTAGGGTAATAATAATACGGTTACATTTCAATTATGTTTTCTCTCTCTTCTTTCTCTGAGCTCTATCAATTTGTAAAGAAAAATAGGTAAGCCAATAGAGGTTTACAAATACGGCAACAGAGATGAAAAGAACAAGGTTGATAGGGAGTGAGCAGACCTATTACAGATAGCATGCTACAGTTTCTTGGGAAGCAAGAAACTATTTACCCCATTTCCTATAGATATTACATACTCTTTCCAAATAAACCATAAAATGCCCCCTGGGGTAGATCTCTGTGCTTTCCAAGCCACATATACCCAATCCAAGTTGCTGGCCTTTAGAGTATATAGACACTTTCTCATATAGCTAGTTGAGGAATTACACAATTAGTATAGTTATTCAGTTACTCGGTTTGCTGTAAGAGTTGGTTGTAACTGATAGTCACCAACTGTCTGTACTGGTTGAATAATTATGTGAGTGCTTGACTCGTACAAAGCAATTTTTAATCAACCAAATCCACAATCTTTCAACTTCCCTTTTTTCTTTAGTCATTTTTTCACATTTTCTTTTCCGCTCAACATTCTCAATACAGGCCAAGGTGGACATCTTCATCTAACATTTTGAATTTGTTCCATCATTAAACTTCTTAGTATTTGATCCACAACATACCACTCCTCTTAGGCCTTGTTTGGATAAAGTTCTAAATAAACCCTTATAGAAGAAGAAAATAAGAATGTAAAATAAATTAAGATCCCCCCATAAGTTAAAATCAACTTATGCACTTCAACTTTTAATCTTTTATTGAAACTCTCTCATTTAACTTCTCCAAAAGCTAATTTTAACTTATGGGAGAAGTTTAATTCATTTTCTCTTTTTATTTTATTCTCCTATAAGTGTTTATTGAGAAATTTATTTGAACAGGACCTTAGTCCAGACTTGGTTTTTATAGACTCCTTTTGGAAGGTGTAGGAAATAATCTGTTAGTACATGGCCTACCTTCAGCAATATATCCTGACATTAATTTAAGTTCTGCTCTTCCAGAGGTCAGAAAGTATTGGTCATTTTTTTTAGTCAGATGGAGGATTTTTATCTTCCTGCCTTCTTTTCTCTCCTTTAAATAAATCTTTTGAAAAAGTAGGTACAGATAAATGCTCAGACATAAACGAATCCAGTACCTTGAAGAAAATTGAGAAAAGCATAAGTAATGAATATAGTCATAACATTTCTGAAGACATCTCCATCAAAAAAAAATCCAACAGGTCCCAAGGAACTCCATGCTATGATGATCATTGCCTGAAACAAATATTTTCATATCTGAAATAAAATTTGCATGGTGAAGTTTCAAGACCTAACAATAGCTCTAGACATTCAGTGAAAATCAACATCAAGAACATTCCACAGGTTCAACTACTAAAATTACCTGTAAAGCCAATATAAAGAATATCCACATTCGATCAAAACTCCTATACAGATGCAAAAACGTCCGAACTTCAACAAAATTTGTTTTGGGCTTCCTCTTACCAACTGCAGTGTTGGCATGGCTACGGCCCTGTCATTGACATTTGTACTTCAATAAAGGTCTCTTTCAAAGTAATTCAAGTTCATCTGGCCAGGTGAGTATTTAAATAGAATTGCTTATAATCAATGAAACAATTTCATTAGCCTGGAACAAAAATACAAGTAGGCTCTATATATATATGTCTATTGGACCTCTAAGAGCAAGGCAAAAGAACAAGAAAAACAAAAATTAGTACACAAAATAAACAGCTATACATTAAAAACCATTTCAGCCTGAGCAATAGAGCTAAAGTTCTGCTATATACGTACATGACATATCTCTCTAATTCAATAAAGGCCATCCACGCCCTATCCAACCAAATAAACCATATTAAAGTATGTAATCATTCTTGAGTTCAGACTCCATTATTTTCATACTTTTACCAATATTGGAACTGGAAGTGAGATCCCACAGTTCCTGGCAATTTTTCTTCTTTCTTTAATTAATTAATTTATTTGTTTGGATAAAGGAAAATTTAATAGAGAAAGAGAGACAAAAGTACAAAATTTTTGAGGATAAAGATCCTCAACAAAGACAATACAAAAGGAGAAAAAGAAAAAAAAAAACTCTCATAACTAATAATTAGTGTAAAAAAGCAGGCAGTCCCTTTGCATATCAAAATCAAACACTAATACCCTTAAAAAGTTCATGTGCTGAACACCAAAGTGAAACCATGAAAATGATTCTATCCCTTCACAAATTCAGAGGTAAGCAAATACCCTTTCCATTTCTAATTCACTTACATGATTTTCATTTTTTATTTTGATAAAAACAAATTGTCATGAATTGATTTCATTTAAATCTTATTTTGGTCAATTTGGAGATAATCAGTTGTTATATGAATCATTTATTTTTTAAAATATTGTCACCACTTCAATGATAAAGCTATTCTTCTATTTGGAGATAATCAGTTGTTATATGAATAATTTATTTGGCACTTCATATTTGTAGTTACAGGATTATTCTTGCTATAGCTTTTTGTTTCAGTATATCTTTCAAAACATTATGGCATCGTTTGATTTATGCAGGCAACACCAGCACGTGCGAAAAGGCTTAATTGTTGTTGTTGATGTTGTTTCTGTCTTAGGGATAGATTAGTATTAGCCAATAAATCATTCTTCGATATAGGGGGAAAATAGGATATTACTTGGCATATTGGCATAGAGTATAAAAATGCCATTTAACATGTGATGATAAATTATTTAAACAAAGAATATAAAATAAATGATATGATCACATAAAAACAAACCAAATATTTATGTAACTACATCCGATACCTATGTATTGTGAGAGAAGAATTTGACAGTTGAAAAACAACAAATGCAGAGAATGTAAAGGAAAAGAGAAAGAGAAAATAGATACAGACCCGACGTCTTGTTTGTGTCTCATCTGAATGCCTAAAAAAATCAGCTTTGGAATTCAATGGCCAACTTAAATCATCAAAACATTTCTTAGACCTGGAAAAGAACACATTTGAACTTCTTGTTATCCAAATGTAAACAAAGATAGCTTTTATCACTGTTACAATAGTTTTCATTATTTGATAAGTTTACTGAAACACTTACCAAAAGTATTCGTTAAGATCATCATAATTTCTCCAATTGGAATGACTTGCCTTGCCTTTGTTGTTTCTCTTTGCTTCCTTTTTCACCAAACACAGAAACAAGTTTCAGGCAAACATTTGAAAACAAGCAGCAAAACCCATCCAATTATTGCTGCATCATACTGACCTTCATTAAAACTTGATATATAGGAGTTATAACTTCCCTCAGAAAATGTTCATCATCTCGTCCTTCTACTAGGTCTGTGCTCCCAGTCACACGAGCAAGATTCTTATCTAAAATGTTATAGACTTCATGGCACATCTTTGGGAGGAAAAAAGGAGAGAGTTATTAACATGGTATCTAACTATCTAGCATTCTAGACCATGCTTGCTATGTTGCTCTGTTAAAACATGAAACTGAAATTGAAAATTTGTGTAACTATTGGGTCAGGATCAATGCTAGAATTAGAAAGAATGATGTTCAAACTAGGTCTATCATTGGGTGGAAACACGAGGCATGTTCAGAATAAATCTGATATGGATTTGTATGTTGTTTGAATGTTGAATATTAATTATAGATATGCTTTTAATTATTTATGTTTGAGCACTAGGGTTTGTCTTAAACAAATTATGCTGTAGCAAAATAGGTCTGATATTGATTCGGATTTTGATTTGTATGTTGTTTGAATGTTGAATATTAATCATAGATATGCTTTTAATTATTTATGCTTGAGCACTATGATTTGTCTTAAACAAATTATGCCGTAGAAGGTAAACACTCTTACAAATTTATGACTTGTTTTTACTTCCCATCCACAAGTTTACATACACTTAAACCATGGTGTTTGAAAATGTTTCATGGCTTCCAAATTTTATAGAGTTAATTTTCACATCATATGCGGTGTTCTGAAAATCAACTGGAAAAGTGTCTCTGTCCCACAAACTTTATTTAGATAAACAAGAAACTTGTTGAATTTCACATGAAGGTATTTTTTCTCTCTAAATTTATATGTTAAGGAACTTCATGGGAGGGAAGTGATGCCCTGAGAAAATCTGTTTTCCTTTCAAAAGACATTCAGCTAAAACATCAATATATAAAAAGGCAAAGTGAATATTTTGTGGTGTATAGGGGAACTCTGGAGAAGGTTTTGCGTAATTAGAATGACTTTTGACAAATAATTAGAATGATATTATTTATTTAATCTGAAAATACAATCTACTCTAGTGTGTTTGGTTTGATGGTAGAAAACCATGGTGAGTGCAAGATCATGGTGAGTTCATGGTTAGGAAGTCCCACATCGCCTACATCAGTTCTTGGGGTGCAGCTTATATATCAGTTGGGCAACTTCACTAAGTGCCAATTGGTGATAAGTTGAAATCTAATATGGTATCAGAGCCTATGGTCCATGGTGATGCACAGAAGAATGAATGCTAGGTCATTAATGACAGAAATAGAAAACTTACATGATGGAAAATATAGCAAAGACATTCAGGCATAAAGCGAATATTTGAAGCTTCTCCCCAGATTAGAAGATAAAGTGCAATATATATCAGCTCTATCTGTTGCAAGTCATAATCTTCTAGATACCTATACAGTTTAAAGAAAAATTCCATACACCAAAATGAACTTACTCAGTGCAAATCCTTGGGTATTACTATCTCAATAAAACAGTCAATTACCTAAGATTGGATTCACAGCGCACATAATGGCACCATGACTCATAATTTTTGAAAATTTTACCCACCAGCTTCTCTATAGTTTCTACATGGAGCTGCAACAAGCTTTGTGTTAGCTTTTAATAAGATAAGTGGAAGTGTAATTACAAAATTGAAATTTAGAATTAGCAGCCCTTAAATATTAAAAAAAAAAACTAAAGCATTTTGTGGGAAATAATAGTTCACCTGATAAGATGGTTCTGGCCTGTCCCTTATATTTATGTTGGCAAGTAATAATATAAGGTGCTCCCTTTGATTTGCCACATTTCCTTTCTTCACATCCCAAAATAGAAGGAAACATTTAAGTCAGATTATTCACCAGAAATGTGCATGACAAATATACACAGCTATATTTTTCATTGGCTGCTAACAATAAAAATTGAAAAGTATAACTTTGGTATAAAAGATTCAAATTCACTACTTTGAAACATACAAGAAGATAAAAATAAAGTAAACCAACAGTACAATAAAATTCTATATGTTCTCAACATAACTTTGTATGTATGCCATACTGCTGTTATCTTGATGCCATTAGTGTTATGAGAAGTAGTAATTTAAGCATAATTTTTTTATTTTCTTTTCAAACATGTACTTTGACAGGTTTTGCTAAATAGGAATTAAATAATAGAAAGAGAATTATAAAATAGAAGAGTAAGAAATCCTCGTAGAACAACATCAAAACAAATGAAAGTATGAAATAAAGAAGGATCTGCTAAATAGAGCTCTACAATCCCTATATAAATTTATTGAAAAAATTTAAAGACATCAAAGAAGCCAAGCTTTGAAACGAACAACTACGAGGAAGACCAAAATAAAAAGAAAAAGAACTTTTATTAAGGCTATGGATAAGCTTTTCCATAAACATTTATAAAAAAAGAAAAAAAAAACTTCTGTGATAAGCTAAAAATAACATATGCAAAAGCCAAAATCAGCTTTCTAGAGAAGCTCTCACATATTAGCTCCTCCAAATGAATTATCCAAAGTTAACTTATGCTTAAAATAAGCTAAAATTAACTTATGCTTAAGTTAATTTTACCTTATGGAGAAGTTTATTTCATTTTTCTTGCTTATTTTCTTCTCCTATGTGTTTTTGGAGATGTTTATCCAAACAAGTCCCTTCTCCAAAAAGTTGATTTTAACCTATGCATGAGTTATTTTTAGTTTATAGGTGAAGCTTATATCATTTTTTTTTTCATTTTCTTCTTTTATAAGTGCATATGAAGAAACTTAACCAAACAGGACCTAAATTGTTCATTTGTCAAGTTTGGAGTGAAAAAACCTAATGCCATAAAAGGTTCAAGGAAGATATCTCCCCTGAAAAACACTGGCATTTTGCTTCAGCGACAAACAGACAAACCGGCAAATGATTATGCTTTAAGCATTGCTCAGATCTATTCTCATTACCAGAAAACATTTAAAATTCTTTGTTCCCAAATTCCAACATAATTTAAAGGTATGATTCATAGCTTTGGAATAGCACCATATCTTGTCATTAATCATCTTGCTTCTAGATCAGCCTTATATGTTCACACAAGTTTAATTTACGTGCACATTTGGTAACATTTTTCAGGAGAGAAATCGACACTATATTTCAAAAGCTCTCTCAATAAATTGGTATTGAAGTTTTATTGTATAATATATATATATAATTTGCTTAATGGAACATATTCAATAAAACTTCAATCCACCCCTTTTGAGACTAACCCCCAGGCCATAAAAAATTTGATTCCTTTTATCAAAAAGTAAAAATTAAAAATTTGATTCCAGTTCTCCTAAGAATTCAACAACAAAACCCAATCATGAGTCCTATCTACATCGCTACCATCTTAAAACCTAGAAGCCAACTCCTACGAATTAATTATAAGTGTGGCACCTAATTTTCTTTCACCTACATTTGTAACCAGGAACATTTCCAATCAAAGTGAAATTGGGAAATAGAAGGGGGAGGGAGAGAATATTCATTACCTGAAACCCAAAAACTGAGGCAATCCAATCAAGTATATCATTCACTTTTTTAAGCCTATCCGTAGGCATTGTAGAATCATCTTGAGAAGCATCAGGTCTTGCACGAATTATGGGCATTGGAAGATTATCCACTCTACATAAAGCAGCAATTGCTGCTTTGATCTTTAATTTTCAAGAAAAAGAAAGAGAAAAAAAAAGCAGATTAAAAATTTAAAATTCTAGGGCTATTATATAATTAGCAGAAGCAAAACAAACAATGTCTATATCCCAGAAATACAAACCTCTGGAAGTTCCATGATTGCTGGTTTAACACCAACAGCATATAATGGAAGGATGTTATAGTGTTCATATTGTCCCCTCTTATGCTCAACATCCTCAGCATACCTTCTTGTCTGGCAATAAACAAAACAACATCCTTAATCCATGTCTGAATAAGTTTACAAGTATTCTACAAATTTTAGTCATGGTAGCCTAATCAAGCAAAACAAACCTTATCCTCAGTATTTTGAGGAGCTACCATAGTCTTTAGCACTTCATACAATACAGTGGCAATCTGAACATTCTTAGCCATCTCCTCCCTTCAACAGCAACATCAGAAGAATAAGACATCATAAACAATTCACAAAACTTGAAAGCCCAAGTTTAAGATCAAGACTCACGGTCTTTGGGAAAATTCCCCATCCCGGATTTTCTTTTCATAGAAATGTTGGTAGTAGGTCTGCAGCTCCCTAGCATCACTTCTCTGAACAGATTTTTCTGTAAGTTCCCCTTCCTGCAACCATGAAATTTAAAAAAAATGTTTAATACATCAACTACTTGATTCTCATTTTTTGGGAAGCAATTAAGAAATGACTGCTGTTCTTATTCATAAATGATCAATCTACATAACCATAACATAATCATTCCATGAAAAAGAGAGTACCTACAAGGCAAAGATTAATTTTTACGGTATGAGGTAACAAAACAGAACCTTCAAAAACTATAAGAACTGTAAGAAACTAAAAGCCAGTGGACCTTTTCCAGTTTGTGCAATAGGTAAGTCTTGAATTGACGAACACCACGCCCACTTGATGTTGGATCCATTGTATGCGCTTTCTCAAACGCATGGAAGCGGCCTAATTAAAAAAAAAAAAAACAAAGAAACATCAGTATTATATATACTCTTCCGCAAATGTATAAGGTAAAAACACCTATGACATGCTGAAGGAATGCATCCGTTCCATTTTGTTGTTTCATTTCCCTTTTAGATGTTGATTTTGAATTTGCTTTTGCTGTCAGAGTAACAATTTTGCAAGCAGAATCTGGGTTCAATGTGATACTTTACAAAAAGGGCTTGTTTTGGATTACTTTTTCCCTACTATTTATTTTGTTATATCCTTTTTCTTCTGAATGGATTATGTTAAACAGAGCAAACAGTTTCACTGAAACTGCCCTTAGAATAAAAGGACCGTTAATGAGTATAGTTGGAGGTTCATCTCCCTCATGGAGACCAGATAGAAATGGGTTAGTTTCTGCCAAATCAGAGACTTTTAAGTCTATCTATGAGAAACCATGTCTTGGTCTTTTGACTTTTGAGGAATACATGAATAAATGAAGCACTAACATCTTGCTTTCTTTTGCCTACTAGATGCTTTTTATTGAATGAATATTTGGCCATTTTGATTGTTTCTTCATTTCTTTTTCCCTGTAACTTGAGGGGGGGGGGCGGGGGGGGGGGGGGGGGGGATTCTTTTACAGATCTCCTGTAAGAGACTTTATAACATACTAACATCCCATCACGATTAATACTACCATATTCTTTTGGGGTTAGTCATGCACAATAAATTCAGGCTACACATTTTTTCATTTTCAAAACATGTGGACTCTCCACCACTCTTGCAAAAACGTTATGATCTAGTTGAGAGAAGTATGTAGTGTGGAGGGACAGAAAAGTTTAAATATCAGAAAACTTAAGTAGTGGTAACTGGTAATCATTAACTGGCTTTAATATTTTGCAAGGGATTCTTACTTCTTTCAATCAGTGGTAATATCTCGATTTCAAAAGATTTTTAACCACTTGGATGTTTGGAAGGGTGCTTTTCTTTTCTCTTTACAGATACAGATGATCATATTAACTTAATATAGGCTTGTTTATAAAGTATTCCTTTTTTGTTGCAGAACTCTGTTTCAGTCATCCAAAGCTCACAGAAAACTTGTTTATAAAGTATTTCATTTGGACAGTGGTACTCAACAAGATAAGCACTAAACCTCTGTTGGAAATTCACAGATGTGGTTTAACTCTGATGTAGTCTCACTTATTTTCATGTTTCCCTACAAACAATTGCTTATGATGATTATTTTTAATGTGAGGTGAGTGCTGGATGTGGCCTCTTATATTTGAATCAGTTAGTTTTTAATCAACTTCAGGGACATTGGAAGAAACGACACAGGAACCTCTGCTTTTCTAAGCAGGAGATCTTATCCACCTCTTTTTCTATTCTCTTTGTTTCTTCCCCCTCAAAGAATAAAAATAAAAATTGACAACCATGGTATAACATGAGATACAAATCTTATATTTTAAGTGTTTTCTTTGGTTGTTAATTTTGGCAATTTGCAACTTTTAATTAGGACCCCCAGCCTTAACTTCTTCACTCTTCTCTTCCATAATAAAAAATATTCTTCCATTTAAAAAAATATCAAATGAAAGAATAAAAAAAAAGACATATTGCACAAAACATCCAAGGAAATCCGTATAGTACATACCCTTTAATACTTCCATACACATCACGCCAGAATTCATTCCAGGTGAACATACCCCACCACTTAAACAACTAACTACTCACAGCACAACAGCACCTCACACTATTTTGCAATGATCAGACAATTTTTTTATAAGAAAAAAACAAAAAATTGAATAAATAAACATCAAAACAACCCAATGACAAAAAAATTACTCACAAAGATAGGCAACTCTGGGATTCTCCTCCTCAATCTCAAGGGCTGCTCTGAGAATAGGCACAAGAACAGCAAGTGAAGAAGGCACAATCTCACTGTCCACCACACCCTCATCATTTCCCAACTCCACATTCCTTGTAGGAGCCCTCACCATCCTCTTCGATGGCTGCCTACCCATCTCAAAAGGACCACCCTTTGTGCCACTGGTGCTGGCCATGGTCCTGCCACCACCAAGGCAACAACAACAACAACAACAAAGTTTATTAAGGTTTCCTCCTCAATTTTCTTCTTCTTCTTCTTCTTCTTCTTCTTCACCTTCAGCACCCAGAAAGCATCACAGGTATTTGGGTTTGAGTGAAGAATGGGGGAAGGTAAAGTTGCCATCTTTTTGTACTGGGGTACAAGAAAGAACCAAAAAGATTGATACTTTGATTGAGAGAGAGGTTTTGGAATTGCTCTGATAGCAAGGGAAAAGGAGGGAAAAATTAATTAAAATATGTTTAAAATAAAGAAAAGGAAGGGAACAGAGGATGATGCAGCTGCTACTAGTTCTTTCTTTTGCTGAGTGCTTTTTCTTTTGGTGAATAGATAAACAGAGATGAAAGTAAACACTTCACAGCTCAAACATCGGATTGCATTTTATTATTTGTTTTTTGTTTGATTTATTCTTTAGTGAGAAAAGTGGGTCTTGAAAACTGTGATTTGACGTATTGTTAAATTCTTACATGCCAAGGAAGCTAAGGTGAGGACATTGGAGTTTGGAGTTGCCATCAATCATTGTATTCTTTTACGGAAAACATGTAACAAAAAGAAAAGGGGTTTATGAAAGGAAAATGTACAGTATTGTGCTCTGTTCCCTAACAATCCTAGAATAATCTAATCTGCATCACTGCGCCTGCATGTTCGTTCGTACTAAGTTTCCGCAAAATTAAGCAGATTTATTCTCACAAAAAATTATGTTGATTGGATTTTGTGTGTACTATTTGTAGGAAAAAAAATTCATCTCCATTTACTGAAATTTTCAGTAGAAGAGATATAGATTCAATCACGTAATCAAGTGGGTCTCACGATATCAATGTGTGTATATCTCTCTTATTATTATGAAATAATAAATTTAAAATATATTTTTCATTCATATAAATATCAAAATATTCCAAATTTATTTTATAAATTTTTGAGTATATTCATAATATAAATATGCGATTTTTGGCTTGGATCTAGGTTCGAAAAATCTGAACCTAGGTGAGTCATGATGAGATTTCATAAGTGTTCAACAAGTATCAAATTGTTTTTCACATCATTTATTATTTTTTTATTGAACCCTAAAGCACGTATGTCCCTTCAAAAACTCAAATCTATGTCCCCACCTACCTCCGCCCTCTCCGCCATGTACACCACCAACCTCAGCCTCAATTTTTTGTCGCCACCTACCTTTGCCCTCTCCGCTGCGCACACCACCGACCTTGAAGAGATCTACATGCATACCCACCTTAGTCCTACTCCATGCCTGGCATTCCCACACCAAATATGTGCTTTGCGCACGACATCCCACCTCCGTGACCACCACCATCACCACGACACTCAAGATCACAATTACACAAGTTCATAAATAAGTTTTAAAATGAAAACACAAACAGCATCAACATGACAATATCCATAATTTATATCCAAGGAGTCAATGTTGGGTCAACTTCAGTTGATCCTTCTCGATCAAAAGAATGAGACTTTTCACCAATATTGCTTTCATTTGGATTAACATCTCCCATGGTGTTGTTTAGTGGTTGTGGCTCATCATCATTCAGATTTTATTTATCTATGACAACACCATTATAGATGCAAATTAGCAATTAATATAAGTACATAAGTGATACCTAATAAATACTAATATTATTAAGAAACATACCAATATCATCTGAAGTTGATTGGATGAACATGTTTACAAGATCATTACATAAAGTCTTCACCTCTTCACGAGTTAAGAATGGTGGTGACTCCTCCAACACCCAGTTAGAATGGTCATCAAGAGTTCCCAAATTGATTGAGTCATAATTTTGTTGCCTTAGTCGATTCCTAAATTGATCAAAATACTCATATATTAACAATAAAAAAATCCAAGAAAAATAGATAAACAATCAAAGAATAGTCAATATAGTAATACCTTTGTTGTAACCCCAAGTTATAACGAACATAAATAAGGTTATTAAGTTTTTGATGCTCTAGCCTTTTTTTTAAGGACGTGTTCAAATGCACTCCAATTTCTTTCACAACCCGAAGCACAACAAGTTTGACTTAAAACACGAATAACCAATTTTTGCAATTGTGGAGCACTATGTCCATAACAATCCCACCATTGATCTAGAATATAACATATAAAGAAATAAATCAATATAAGAATATATTATGACTTGCTAAAATAAATCACAAATCAATAATGTTATTAGAGTATCAAACACTAAATTTACCTAGAATAATTGTGTTCCATTCACGTATTTCAGTTTGTCTTGCAAAATCTCCTTCAGAATTTTTATATATCCTCGTGCCTTCATTTAATTTATCTTGCAACTCAAGATCTCCATGTGTATACCTATCAATGAGTTCCAAAATGCTAGATTGTGTATTCCTATGCTTCTCAAATTTTTCAGCATTGAATCTACGAGCTGGATTTAATCAATAACCAGCTACAAGTAAATCTTTACAAAGCTACGAATCCCAACACCTATCAAGGACCTCCAAATAAGGCCCCACTTTTATCTTATTTCTCAGAAACCTCTTAACCATCTCCTCTCTAGACTTATACAAGACTCAAGTATCTCAGCTAGCTTCACTGTATGGAGTAAATTCAATAATCGAGAGAATATCAAAGCAAAAAATAGAGTTAGAGCTAGGTGAAGGAGAAGTGAAGAACTCACCACCGGAAATGAGACCCAGGTGCGACAGCGAGTTGCAAAGCGCAAACCTAGGTGTGTGGTGTTCATGGCTTCGTGCGACGATTTGCAAACCTAGGTGGCAAGTGTGTGGCAACTAGCGAGTTGCAGACCAGGTGCGACGGCAAGCTACGACATCAACAAGTTCGAGCGTGAAGAATGAAGATGAAGAGAAGGGGTTTTTGGTTGCGGTAGTGGTATTTTTAGGGATAGTGCCAATTTTCTTTTTGTGCATAGTCCAGTCTAAGTTTGTAAAACTGGTCGAGTCGTCAAGTTTTCTCAAAACATCGGGTTTGGCTTGGTCATCTTGAGCTCCATGTATGAACGGTTTAATAATAAAATCAGTCTGGTTAGATTATTGATCCCGGTTGGATCGATCCGACCGACCGAGCCAAATTTGTTTTTATAACACTGGTTTTAACTTTTAAGGTAAAAACTAATTATTTTAATGACATAATTATTAGAAAATTTAAATTAATAAGCTTAATAATTCAAGGTAAGACTCATGGATGATAAGGTCTATTAAAATATGTATATAAAATGTTAGATTTTTAAGGTTGATGTAAGTAGGTAATTATTTATTCTCATTTATTAGTCGTTTATATTGTTTAGACAATAATTATTTTTATTTTGAGTGTTAGAGTGTTTTACAGGTGTTTTATCTTCCACCTGCCGGACACATACATTTGGATAAAGCAAAAGGAGAGCGACAATTGACGGTCCTAATAGAGAAGGAGAGAATTAGAGAAATATCCCATACATGTCGAAAAAAGAAAATATTCCTTCAATAATTAATGAGTGACTTTATAGTTATATAATTTTAATTTTTTTAATTCATTTGAAAAATGTAAGAGGCTTATCAGTGGTTTTAATTTAGAAATTAAGTAGACAAAACTTGAAATAAAGAGTAAACAATTGGCTAAATGAATAATAATAATAACAATAATAATAATAATTAATATTACCATTAATAACAATAATGATAATAATTAATATTACCATTATCTATCTAAGAAAAAAATAATGGTCTGGCAAGTCTTTAATTTTTTTTATTTAAAAGTTTCATTATGAATTAATTAGTTAAAAATATAATACATAAATAGAAAATTCATAAACTTCTAAGATAGAAACGTAAATATTTTTAATTATTTAATGAAAATTGTAATTCATTTGAGATTATTATTATTATTATTATTATTATTATTATTATTATTATTATTATTATTATTATTATTATTATTATTATTATAGGGTACACATTAAATAATAAAATAATTTGATAAGCATGTAGCAGTTGTAGGGTGAGAATAAGCTAGACTGCTTGATAAGAGCCTATGACTTAACTTACTTATATCAGGTCTAGGTTAGATTGAAGTTTTTCAGAAATAAACAAGGCCTAGACTTTTAATAAAAACATATTTGGTTAAATTGGTCAAATTTTAAGTAAATTTACGTCTTTTAGACTTAACAAATAAGCCTGATTATTATAATGTATCAAAATCATACATTTATTTATCTTTTAAAAATATTAAGTATAAATCTACATAAAAAGTTAAATATAAAAATTTGTTAAGTGATAAATTTATAAGACTTATTACAAAATAAGTTTTTAAATAATTAAGTTATCACGAACATAATAAACTTATAATTAATATCATATAAACATGTTAGATTCATAAAAAAAATATAAACATGTTAGATTCAATTTTATAAAAATTAAATTCATATATTTTTACCTTTGTCTCAGGCTTTGAGTTTGATTAGATTGTTTTAATTTTCAAATGAGGTCACGTGTCAAAATAGATTATAAAGGGAATTGGTGCAACTCAGCCAAAAAAAAAGGGAATTGGTGCACGTTATTCACATGGTGTACCAAAGGAATGTCCAAGAATAAATTTAGGTAAGATTACTCTCTTCAATAACTCTTTATAATTTACATTGTATGATATTTTATATATTAATTATTCATTAAATTAAAAAAATTATTGAATAAATCAAATTTATAACCACAAAATTATATGTGGACTGTAGTCCTTTTTTACTTACCCTTCACAACAAAAAAGCCAGCTTTTAGGGTTTTGCTTTGGGTACCCAAAAAATTGTTGGTAAATCCAACAATTTTTTTTTTAAATTCCCTTTATATTCATCTCTTATAAGTTCTTCAACGCTTTGTTTTTTAACATTTCTTCAAGCGAGCTTGTTATTCTTTTTCCTTCACCTTCATTGTAGTGAGAGGTGTTCTGGTGAGAGTTGCTAGTTCGTTGTTGTGTCTTCTTTGGTGGAGGTGCATTGTTTACGATGGTTCGTGAGCAAGTGACGATTGTAACGGAGGTTGGTTTGGTCATTAACAGGCGGATGTAAGGTGTTCAATCTAATTTTTTTCGCGTTAAACTTACGGAATGACAATTCATAAATTATATACAATTTACGGATTGATAATCCGTAAGTTGTATATAATTTACGGATTGGTAATCCATAAGAACCTTACAGATTGCCAATCTGTATGGTAAATCTGCAAGTTCCTTTTATTTTTTTTTAATTTTTATAAATTTGTTTTATTGTTTAATTAAATAAAATTAGAATTGTTAATTAAAAAAGTTTTAAATGAAAATAGTTTGAATATTCATTTGAAAGTTGTAGTTTGTATAATTTGAAAGTGATATAAATGTTAAACTAATTTATACTTTTAATTTAATTTAGTCGTTTGAACATAAATTTGTTTTTTTGTCCTTTTAAATTTAATGTATTAAATTATTAAATGCAGTAAAAAAAATGCAAAAATTGTGTGATAGTATAATTATGGTGTGGTTAGGGAGTTTTTGTCAATCATTGAAATTTTTGAATGTTTTGTTTAGATGGACAAAGATTAGTAGATGTATGATAATATAATATCTGAAGAAGTTGATATGAATGAACAAAATCAAGATGAAGCCGGTGTGAATAAAGAATATGTTGATTGTTGTGATGCGTTCAATACTTCTCAGGTATTAATTTGATTTATTGTTATTAAAGTAAGTAAATGAATGTCCCTTAAAGACTAAACTTGTATGAATTGCATTGTAGGTATTTGCTACCCGTGATGATGTTCTACATTGGGCTCAATCTGTTGCTTATAAAATTGGTTTTGTGGCGGTGATTATGAGGTCAGACACAAATAGTGATATTAGAGGAAGGACCTCGTCTGTTTTAATTGATTGTGAAATAAGTGATCAATATAGGGTCAAGAAGAAAGATTTAGTAAGAACAGTTATTGGAAGTAGAAAATATGGGTGTCCATTTAAGCTGTGTGCAGAAACAGTGGTGGGAGGCGAAAGATGGATGGTGAAGTTAATGTGTGGGAGTCACAATCATGAATTGATCAAGTCATTAGTTGGACATCCATATGTTTATCTGGTGACTAAGGATGAGAAGATCATTGTTGTTAATATGATAATGTCAATGGTGAAACTAAAAAATATTTTTCTAACGTTGAAAAAGTACAATGTCAATAGTTATACAACAATCAAACAAATATATAATGCAAGAAATGTTTACTGTTGTTCCATAAGAGACAATAATACTATAATGCAACAACTAATGAAATTTCTTGAACGAGATCAGTATATTCATTAGCATAGATTGAAGGATGAAGATGTTGTACGTGACACATTTTGGAGTCATTCTGATGCAGTCAAATTAACCAATGCCTGTAATTTGATATGTTTAATAGATAGTACCTACAAAACAAATAGATACAGGCTGCTACTACTTGATATTGTTGGTGTGACACCAATAGGGATGACATTCTTTGTTGCTTTTGCCTATTTGGAGGGAGAACGTCTAAATAATATTGTTTGAGCTCTACAACAATTTCGAGGTCTTTTTCTCAGACGTGATGCACTCCATAGAATTATTGTTACCGATAGAGATCTAAGAATGATGAATGTAGTGAAAACTGTATTCCTTGAAGCTAACAATTTGTTGTGTTGATTTCACATTGATAAGAATGTCAAGGCAAAGTGTAAAACCTTAGTTGGTAAAAAAATGCATGAGATTATGTCATGAAAGCCTGAAGGAGTTTGGTGGATTATCCTTCTGTGCAAAAGTTTGATTAATGCCTTAAGAAGTTTGAAATTGCTTGCTCACCATAGCCAATGTTTGTTGACTATGTCAACCAAAAATGGTTGATTCCCCACAAAGAAAGATTTATTAAAGCCTGGATGAATAAGGTGATACACTTAAGAAACACAACAACTAACCAGTATGAAAATTTTATATTTTGTTGTTATTAGGGTTTAGAATTGAATGGACAAAAATAATTATGTTTGCGGGCTTGAGTTTGCTTATTGGACCTTAAAGAGACTACTACAAAATAGCATTGGCTATGGACAACATGATCACCCTACAACACATAGAAATTAAGATATCTTTTGAGAGAAGTACACAAGTGGTTGAACATGTTTTTAAAGTTACCTTACACGAGAGACTACTTGGCATGGTATCAAGGTATATATGTTTTAAACCAAATTGTTGCTGAGTTTGAGCGTGTACATTATACTGCCAAAAACCCTTCTCGTTGTGGATGTATCATTAGAACTACTCACGATCTTCTATGTGCATGTGAGCTATCTAGATATGTTGTTGGTATCATACCACTTGACACAATTCATATGTTTTGATGGAGGCTAAGTTTTTTAGACCAAGGGTTATCTAATCCCGAAGTCAGCATAACCAAAGAGATGAAAATCATATCCAAGTGGCTTGAAGAGCTTGATGTTTGTGGCAAACTTACTCTAAAGAGTAAACTTTAGGAATTTTTCTACCTTGATCTAAACTCTGTGTCATCTTCCAGAAAAGGTGAAAACAAAAGATGCTCAGAAGAAATCGATGACAAAACATTAAAGATCAACAAAGTGTGATCCGTCTTATTGGGAGTATGTTGATGCTTTACATTCTGTGAAAAAATAGTAATTCAAAAACAAGAACAATTTTTTTAGGATTCCTACTCAACACATGAACACGTCAATTTCATTTTTGCATCAGGATACCAATTGGTCTGTCAATCCACAATTTAAAACACAAGAACAAAATTATATTTCATAAAACAACCCAAAATAACTCAAAAATTGATTTTCTATGGATCCCTACACATGTTCATTCTAATCCCCAAAGATGACTAACTCATCTCTTATCTCGACGTAGTCGTTCTCTGTTAGCAATAATGACATTTTTGTTGTTGTCTAGAGTTTCTCCTCGGTTTGCTTTGTTAGGATTCTTGAGAGTAAAAGAAAAAAGAACAAAAATGTTTTTTTACAAAACTGCTCAGGATTAAAGTTCCTTTACATGGTAAAACTTCTAATAACCTAATCTTATTTATTTATTTATTTTAAAAAAAACTAAGTAACGGTTGTTACAGGTGCCCAAGGCCTTTATAGTGATATCCTCGGATTCTACCTATATATTTGGTCACTGTTTTTTTATATCGTTTAAATCACGAAGATGGAATACAGCGACCGTTAGAAAAAAAGTTATAAGAAAATGCATTATCAGAGTTTTTTTTTTAGATGCATGTTTAAACCTTGAATTATATGAAGTCTGATCATGAATGATAGAACTTGCAACCATCAATGTTTTTCAATGGTACTGGTTTTTCGAAAGGCCGCTCACAGCTAGCTAAGGATTGGTAAAAGGGATGGGATATTAAAATTTATTCCGGAAATTCATTCTTGTATAAGATATTTTTAAAAGGTGTTGTATAGATTTATTTCACAGATTAATTAAACAAGAATATTATTTCAATACTAAAATTTATTATAAAAAAATATTAACAAAAAAAAATCATATATCTAAGTCAATTAAAAAAAATGTAACTAGATTCTTAAAATTTTAGTTTTTTTAAACCAAAAAGATTATTTATTAAAGCATAATAAACATATTGTGTGGGTTTATGTTATCCAAATTTACACTCATACATTTCTTTCACGTAACTACCTTTATCTGAGACCTATTTGGACCCTTCTCAAACAAGAAAAGTAACGAGATATATATACACACACAAAGTTGCATCCTTTAGTTGACGTCACTGGTTATTCCTTACTTGGAACCTAATCAGTTATTAGCTGCCAAGATTTTTTGCGTAGTTCTTTTAGCTGCCATCATCAGAAAAATTTATTTTAATTGGCTTCCTCTTGAAGGTTCATATCCTAATTCCCATGTTCATCAAAATTTCTTCCATTACACTAAACCTTGCAAAATCCCCATTGCTTTAATGTAAAAAGAGAAACAAGGTTTCATGATTACTCATCAGCTTCCCTGCACCTGTACTTCAAAGAGAAATTTTCTATACAAGTCCTAAAATCAAAAAGCATTTTGTGACAAAATAAGCCATATATAGTTTTTGCTAGATTCTATGCTTCACAATAGCATACAATTACATCATTTTTCAATTTGTGATTTGTAAAGGTAAACGGATTAATACTATTTTAGAAAGAAAAAAAAAGAAAGAAAGAAGAATTGACCTAGTAGTTTAGCACTTCACATTGCCCCGGATTTTGATAGTTCCTTCAAAGTATTGGCAATCTTGTCCTCAGTTGTTTCACTAATGCTTGCAACAAGAGGACTCTCATTGGGTACAACATCCTCTCTATGGTAGCTTCCTGGACCTCTAAGTATTCCTTCTGAACCATTAGACACAACATCCTTCAATATTATGGTCTTGTGAGTTCCAGAAATCAACTCTTCATAATCAGTGTCCCCAGTTTCTCCAAGAAAGACATACATGTTTGCAACATTCAGTCCCCAACGGACAAAGAGATACCTAAGTAATTAAATAGTAAACAGTCAACAACAAAATATTAAGCATTTTTTTTGCAATTATAAGACAGCATTTTGAGTAAGGCATGAACACGAACACTGCACTGGCCAAATCCTTCACATTAAAGATGTGGAACTGTAGTTTTAGAGTAAGAATTTCATTTCCTATAATATAAAAAAAAACTATTGTTTACACAGATTTTCAATGGCTTTGAGAGAACAACATACAAACTGGTTTATGAGACAAATAATTGGATTATAATGTTTTTTTCCCTCTAGGCTCACTTTAACTATTCTTATAGCTCCTCATTTTAAAGAATTACGGTACTTTTTGGATAAATTTTCTGTAAGCACTTATAAAATAAGAAAATACGAAGGTAAAATAAATTAAATTTCTCCTATAAGTTAAAACCAACTTAAGCACTTTAACAAGTTCTCCCATCTAATTCTCCAAAAGTTGAGGTGATAAGTTGATTATGGGAAAAACTCAATTCATTTTACCTTTTCTTTTTCTTATATAAATGTTTATGGAAAAGTTTATTCAAACAGAACCTAGAAATAGATTTCTATAAACTCTCTTAGCCTGTATAATAGCATCAGAGCCTTCAATCTGAAGGTGTTAAGTGATGAGTCATTGCAAAATTGACTTTACTTCTTATTATGAATTATTACCTGAGTGCCTGTGCTCTAGATGCAAGGAGTGGAATAACCTGCATACTAGATGATCCCCTGCAGTACATAGGATGACAACGTAGGCCTCGCATCCGAAGCTTCTGTCTCAAGTCATCAACTCTCTTTGCCTGAGAAAGACAATAGAAGGATCATTTCAATCAATCAAACCGGTTTCCTTGACTACTTCTGATAAGCAAATACAGAAGTGAATTTCATGTACCTTACTGAGATCCTTTATTTTGTATGAGATGCAATGAGCATTGCTAGATTTCGAATCTTCCACAATGGGGCTGGAAGATTTTTTGTCTTCACCTTCAGCAGTATTCATAAGATTCCAAATGGTTTTCTTAAGACCTTCACAACCCCAACGATAGTCAATATGCGCTTCATAATCCGGATCAGGCAAAAGCTTTCCATCTTCCGTGTAAGTACCAGGATAGTAAACTTCACTACCACTACTGCAAATCAAAACATCAAAATCATTTACTTGAATGTTGCCTGATTTGAGGAACTCTATGGTTTCTCTTATTGGCATAGCTGTTGACAAAGCAAATCCTGAAACTCTTGCATTTTGAGGGTCTAGTTGAGAAGCTTTAATGATCCTTTGCACTATTTGGATCATCTTCTTATCAGGAGCTCCATTGTTGTCATATAAATCTAGTGCGATAACAATCAACCGACGTCTTCTCCACAGTAGAGGATATTTCCCAGTTACATTGTCAGGCATCTTATTCCCACCATCAGTGTCATTTGAACCACCAGAATCTGGCTTCTTCATCCTGCTTAGGAGACGCTTCACTTGGTCTTGCATGTCGGGTCCAGAACTTAAACCTGCTAAGTCAGCATCAATTGAGAGCCTAAGGGACATGTCCTGAACATCCTTTAGTGAGTCATTGAAAGACTCTTCATCAGCTATATCATTCCCTGGAGTGTTGGTTTGCCATTGTGGATGCCTCATCCTGCAGGCAGCCACCCTAGTCAAATAAGTACGGCAGTGCTCGGGCCACGAGAAAAGGTGTATGTTCTTCCAACCATTTTTCCTGCAATCATGCCACAGGTTTTTTTCTGACAACAACTTGATCAATGCATCAGTAATTGCTTTCTGATCATGAGGATCCACAAGCAAACCATTGTTCAGGGCCTAACATATCAAAAGGAGACATTGGTCAGTGATCGCAAGGTTTGGAGTCTACAACAACCTTTTAGGCAAGAATTTGTTTCATTTAAATGTGAATTTTATGTTTTCCAGTTCTATCTGAGAAAAAAATTCTTCACACTGAAACATGTAGGATGGACCATGTAACTAATATAAATTCATTTTACCCGATGAATGTCCACCGGTCCCCCATTTTTAGTTGCCACCATTGGAAGCCCATGTGCTGCTGCCTGCATGAGTTTTTACATGTTTAGAGATAAAAAAGGGATCATTGTAAGTTGTAACATTAAAATAAAAACTTATGACCAAAGTAGCTAGTTAGTTGAGTCCTACCTCAATTAAAGTAAGACCAAAAGGTTCCACTAAAGCAGGATTGATGAAAACACCCTGAGACAAAATTTAAATTATTAGCTGTTCATAATTGTTAAAATGTAAATTATTTCTATATGTAAAGTAAACTACTAAACTTGATTATACCTTTGTTCTTGCAGCATATCGGTATATCTCCGGAACATCGGATTGCTTGTGATGTTTAGGGTATGCCACTTGGCCATATAGATCATACTTATCAATCATTTTCAACACTGTTGTGAGCACACTAGCATTCCCAGAAGACATCTCATCTATGTCATCCCTATTTCCCATTATGAGAGTCTGTTTGAAAACACATTAGTCTTCTACAAGCACTTAACAATAGTTTCTACTGATAGAAAAGCTGAATTAAGTCAACTTACAAGATTAGCAAGTTCTCTTAAGGGGCGGCTTTCTCCAAAGGCTTTTAACAGAGTGGTTAAGTTCTTCTTTGGATCTGGCCTTGATAAGGCCAAGATCACTGGCTTGTGAGGATTTCTAAAGAAACGCATTACCTGCACTGAATTGTAAGTACAAAGCCGGCAATAATAATTAATGAGTCATATTTGTAGACAGATTGGATTATCATTTGCTCACGTCTAACCAAATTGAAGGCATTGCTTTTGGTGAAAATCCTTCAACACTAGCAGTAAGCTGAGCAAGCTCTCCATCAATTTCAGGGCCATCTTCTTGACGAACAACATTGCTAAAGTCCATACCAGGAGGGATAACCTGCAGGAAGTTCGAACAATTAGTAATTCACCAAGTCATTAAACAAATAATCTATTTAGGTGATGCAATGAGCCTACAAAAAATAACAAAGTAACCAACATACTCATCCAGTTAAGAAGTAAGAACTCTATTGGTGGTTGTCATTTCCAAATGAAGTTTTGCCTAAGTTTTTAAGCAAAAGATTAATTGGCAGAGAATTTTATGCAGTGGAGTTGTGTGGCTAAAATATTGTAACTTCAATTTAAACATTCACTCTCCTTCAAATTTTCAAAATCAGTTAACATATTACCGCCATCCTTGGCATGTACCGACCATGACAGTTGACACCACGCCTAGCACGAGCACGCAATACTTTCTCAAGCTTGACATCAAATCCATCATAAAGTCCCCACTGCTCATCAATTTCTTGTCTTGTACTAGTGATAACAAGTTCTGCTGCATCCAGAGAAAGTTCTTCTGCCTCAATCCTCCTCATCATCTTATAAGTCGAATTGATATCCTCTTTGGATTGGCGTCCCTGCTTGATAAGTTGTTCAAGCTTGTTTCTTCCAAGGGAATGACCTGTCAGAACCATTGGTACATTTAAAGCACCAGAAAGAATAGCAGCACTATCTCCAGCATCAGCATAATGTCCATGAATTACATATGGCCAGACAGGTTGGCCCCCACCAACTTGTTCACTCAATACTTTTGACATATTGAGAATGTGAGCTAATGCTCCATCCACAAATTCTTGAATATAAGGCCAAAGAAGTTCTTTCCGGAGGTATTTATTGCGTGGACCGAAGGGTATTCTTATGATATATGCACCACTGCTCTCCCCAAGGTTATCATCATCATCATCACCCGGAGTTAGCATTTCTGTAGGCTCTCCATAGCTCCAGTCAATTTCAGGTGATGAGATTTGGCGTGTAAACAGATCCACCCTATATACTCCAGGCATTTTGGCAAGTGCACGAGCAAGTTCTACCACATATTTAATCTGGAAATGCATTGTTTCTAGCATTAATCACCATTTAAAAGGAAGGAAAAAATATATTATATTGTAAGTTTGTGATTTATGCGTGCAAGAATGTCAAGTACCTGTCCACCAGTATCAGAATCTCGACCAAGCTCCATGTTTTCTCCTCGAACCAATCCATGCAAACTGTGGAATAAAAGGGAACGGTTATAGCAATCATAACATTTAAACATGTTTCTAGAGTATAGTTCCTGAAGCATTTCACTAGTGTGTTTAAAAAAATGAAACTACTTCGAAAACACAAATGCTTTAAATTTCGTAGGAAACATGTCGTTTCTAATTTCTTGATAGTAAATACCTGGCAATGCAAGTCCAATTTTCCTCCCTTGTATTTATCAGATAGCCCCCAACTCATCCCATTATGCAAAACCAGGAAACAAATTGAAGGGCAAAAAAAATGCAATTATGATTGTTTCATGACAGCCATAGGGGCTTAAGAACTGACACTGACTCATTGACTCCCATTTCTATCATCAGAATTAAGCAGTAACATTATTTTGGTAAGTTATTTTGCTGATCATAAAGGGAATAAATATGATTTTATCTGCCACTGTGATCAATGATTATTCCTTGACACAGTGACACTACCTGAGAAATTCGTCTAGATAATTTTATTAGCACAAATGCCAATTCAAAACAACTCTAGGAGTGTGGATAGTATACCTTAAGAGGACAATGTAGAGCTTCTTTTCCTTTTTGTCATCAGACCATACTTCCAAGTTAGAAGTCTGGCGTTGGAAATGTTTCTTTGTTGGGGGGGTATCACTTTGCACCATCTCCACAACACTATCACCTTTTTCTCCTTCTGATAAGTCTTCAGACATGTCCTCTGTTGCCTCTCTGCGTCCTTGTTCTCGCTCCAATCTTCGGCTTGTTACCCTCTGGACTTCCTCCCATTCCAACTACACAAGCCACACAAGTGTAGCATATAATAGTCTTACATAAGTAACTCCATGCCAAATGATAGTTCCCACAAATTTTTCATAGGAAGGGCCAAGCATAGCGAATTGAACACTTAAATAAACAGTGTATTCTATCCTAGCAAGAAAATTCCCTTCTCTGTCTTGAATTTCAAAACAAAAAACAATAACCATTGGTAATTTTCACAATGGTGACAAAGCTAAAATAAATATATTGGACTGAATCTCCAAACAAATGGGCAATGTTAACTTTAATGTACAGTGTACACTTATATATACATATGACTAAATGGTCTTCTTTCAATTGAAATTACTTGAAATCTATTCAATAGTATCTGAGAATAACAGGTTATCCTAGCTTCAGTCACACCAATCCCCCCTTAATAGAAAAAAGAAAAAGAAAGAAAGAAAGAAGAATCAATCAAATCACAAAGAGAAATTAAAAAACATCCTTTAAAAATATCAAAATATCAGTCAAGATAAAAACAAACACTTCTTCCTATGCAGACTGATATCATGCATTTGATTTTATATCAGCAATGATTCAATCATGCCATGAAAGTTAGAATCTCAAAAACAAAGCACATCATTGGATTTAAAAAATGGATTCCTTCATGAAACTTCTTCCAAATCATATCAACCTCAAAATTCATTTAGTTTACAAATCATATATAATTACAAATGAATTCTTTTCCATTCATTCTTCAACCAAACTAACTTAAAGAAAGAAAGAAAGAAAAAAGAAGAACCTGTTTCTTCTTGCGTGTAAGATGCCAAATGCGCCAGCACATGTTCTCCAACCTTGAACTCCTCTCCCTGGTGTTCCTGGTGGCAACCACCTTGATCCATGTGCGGTACAGATCAGACTCATCAACACTTGCCACCACCTCTTCCACAAAGTACTTTGTGGGGTTGAAATGCCCCCCATCTTTTAGAGTCACAGGTGCAGGCTTTTGCTCTTCAATGGTTGAGGCCCCAGTTGAAAGTATAGCCTCCAGGTACCCATTAATCCATTCATTCCCAGCCATCACGACTTACTCACTGTTTTTTCCCAAGAAAATGATAACAATGAAAGAAAATAGCAAGTGGGGGGTTTCTTTGTATGTGTTCTAAACAATGTAGAATTTATCTGGAAAAGTGTCTCGAACAGGATTGTCTCCGAAGAAAGAAAGATACGTAGATGAAAGAAAGAAGAAAGAAAAATAATATAGTTTTCCTTGAAACAACAATATATAACACAGTGTTCAAGTCCATCAAGGTTTCTTGAATATTAAGGAAGCATGAGAAATGAAGAAAAACATGGAAACTGCGTTATGTGTTATGATATGGTTTAATGGTTCAAAGGGGTGTTTTGTTGTGTTTTTTCTGTAACTGTTATGTGAAGTGATGATGAGTTTGGTTTGCTTTGTGTTATTGATTTGGATGAAAAGATAGTGTGCGTGTGTGTGTGTGTGTTGTGTTGTGTTGTTGCTGCATGAAGAGAACGAGGAAAAGGAGTGGTGTTGGGATTGACGAAGAAGGGTTCAAAATCAAAGAAAAGATAGCGTTATTTGGGAGAATTACGAGAAGGGATGGGAACGTGTGTGAGGGAGAGAGATGATGGTGAGAACAGAGGAAGGGGTGGAGGAGAAGGAGATGGCAAAGGTGGGATTGACACGTGGCAAGGAATGGTGGGCCATGGAGATACACACGTGTAGACTATGAAGAAAAGATAGAGAGATGGAGAGAGAGAATTTGGGTCTTCTCTAGGATGCATTGTCATGGAACTGAAATACTAGTTTCTAGGCTAGTTAGTTTTTTTTATTTTTTATTATAAGAATTGAATATGATATAAAGATTCATAATATATATTTTAGTCAATTAATTGAGTTATACTTACTTAATAATTTTAGTCAATTATTTAAAATACTAGCTTTAAGCTTTGTGATTATAAACTTACTAAAAAAATTCAGTTTTATTAGACATTAAGTCTTATAGATATTTTATTTAGTTCAAGATAATAAAAATATTTGCTAAATCTCAAAAATCGTGTCATGATTAATCAATCCATAATAAGTATCAAGAAAGATATAAAATACTAACATTAAATATAAATATGCAAAATATATATTATATCATATCTAAAATACATTAGAGTGTATAATTAACTACTCTTATCCCTTAAAACAATAGAAATCAATCACTTATGTAGGTGAATAGCTCAAATTCACACATGAAAATGTGATAAATGGATGAAGAATACATGAACCCTTAGAACTCTTTCTCCCTCAATATAACAACACAAAAGCTACAATTGATACAAAATTATTTCACAAAAAGAGAGGAAAATCATAATATATTTGCAAGTGAAGCCTAAAAATACAAAAGATGACATTTTTATTTTGAGTATAGACTAGTTCGGCCATGAATTCTAGCTTGATCAAATATCTTTTATTCTTCTCGAATTTTCACTATTCAAGCTGATCCTTTTAGAGCTTCAGTATTTGAAGCTTGCTCTCCTAGATACTTCTCTCTATCTACAAAAAAGATGGGATAAATTACTACTAAATAATCATGAAATCAAAATATAAAGTTAACATTCTTAAACTAATTAATAAAAACAAAACAAATAGAGATAAAACATTAATTCCATCCCAAAAACTAACTTGTAGGGTAAAGATTATCTTTGGCTTATATTTTCTTGAGTCTATTTAATGTGAGACTTAAATTTTTTTCTATACATTCTCTTATGTCAAGTACTTTTGAGTTTAATACCTAGATAAAATAATTAGTAGTCTATTTAATAAATTTAGGATAAACTCTTGTACCATATTAGGATTGTTTATCCGTAATTTGATGCAAGAATTTTGCCTAAAGAGAACGACGAAAAGGTTGAACTCAAATTAAAGCATTTAATTTCCTTCATTTTTATTTTTTGTTGGCGTAAGAATCCTGTTGATCGAAACATCATTATCGACGAAAGCCATGATAGAAGATCGAGAAGCTCTGTATATCACGTAGAAATGATAGAAGAGAAAAAGGGATCTGTTTATTTGGCAGAATAGATTTTACAGACTAGAGTTGTAACAGAATGACAATTGTCAACTAACTAAATTAACTTTATTTAATAGAGTTACACACAAGTTATACACTTACAATATAAAACTTTTAAAATGAATTTACTTTTTAAACTAAAAAATAAAAAAAAAACTAGATTTTTAAAATTAAAAGTTATCCCAGATTAAATCTAACTTTTGGATTTAAGTCTTATTAATAAAAAAAATGATTAATATAATAAATCTTCTACTATAGATAATCAATAAAAAAAATTTCGCAAAATTTAATTGAAATTTTATATTCATAACATGAAAAAAAAAATATTTTTTAGTATGAAGCCATAGTTTACAAGTTGGACCTACACAATCTTTCTCAACCACTTAAATGTTGTCATGTTTGGAAGTTCCTCGATGCAGTTATGCTGAGGCGCCACTTTTTTGACTTTGACATATTTATAGGTTTAGTCGCATTCATCTATATTGAAAGTTCACCTTTAACAGTGTTTTGGAATAAACAGTCTAATTGAATGATTATTTAATATATATTTTTTTATATATTTTAATCATAAAATTTATTAGAATAAAAAATATTATTTATTAACAAAATTTATTAAAATATATTAATAAGAGTTTATGAAAATAGTAAATCACTTTCATAATTTAAATTAGTTATAATTTTTCTCATTACTTATAAGTTATATTGATCTTATATTGACGAGTCATATATATATATATATATATATATATATAAAAGTGAGAGATAATTATTATTTTGTGATTTTCTTTTTGAGGTTTAGATGTGTTCAACCTCAAATTATTATAGTTAAAAAATTAAATATATTTCATTTAAAGATAAAATGATACTTTGACCTGGCCGATTAGTAAGATTGGGTTGAATATAATTCATTAAAAGGACAAAACTTTAGTACAGTATTTTTGACAAAATTGTTTCATAGTAGTATTTTATTTTAGACGTCTTTAGTATTATTTTCTATATAAAATTAGTGATACTTTTTCTTCTTCTGAAAATTAGAGTTTTAATTCACATAATAAAAACTGATATTAAAGATTAAAATAAGAGACGAAACTCTAATTTTATAATCTACTTCTCTTATCCTATTATAACTACCGTCTTAGATTGTTTCATACCAACTAATAAAACATAATAAAAAGATAAAAAATAATATAAATTTTACAAAATTAATTATATCATCATTAATTTATTTTGAGTTTTTTGTTACTCACATCATTAACATTATTATAAGAAATAGAAGTATAAAAATATAATTAATATTATATTGAAAAAAAATAAAATAATAATTATTTTGCAGGACGGTTAATATCATGAGACAGATGGAGTAAAAAATAATATATACAAAAATCGTTTGAGGTAATGTGCTTAATTTTTTGTTTTTAGAACAATTGAAAACTCAAATTAACTCGCATGTAATATCTAAACTAGATATATTCAACTTAATTGTATTTAAATTTGTTGAAGAATAGGTTTTACATTATTAGTTCAAAACACGTTTTTTGATACTAAAGTTAAATTTACTATCACAGCCTGTCTCCCTTTTAAACAAGAGTTTGCATAGTGCATACAAAATGAATTAATTTGTTGCAAGTTTTAAAGTGTGATCTTATTTCACACACATACTTTAATAAGTTTAACTTTTCGCCATTTTCCCCATATATATATATATATATATATATATATATATATATATATATATATTATTCGTAAATTTTAATTTCAGGGATATAAAAAAATGGAGAGTTATTAATGGATCATCACCTAGTTAGCACTCACCATCAAGCATGTAATGGTGAGTTGAATGATTAAAAATGCCCATATGTTGATCTCTTTGAGGGGACTTGATGCGAACGTTTTGACACGTGGGACCCCATCCTACAAGTTGCCACCATCAACCATACATTGTCTCTTGTCATATTTTTCTTAAACATTTTGAAACCTTCTAAACTAGATTGTCTATTTGACCCAGAAATATTCGCTATATTTGCACTTGTTATTAAATTAATTAGTTCAATTTAAGTGATATCAACAACACATTACATCAGACGCCAAAGATGACCCAACAGTATGGGAATTGGCATACTCAAGTTTGTGTCATCATTAATTTGGGGTTTCGTTGCTCATTTTGAGGCTCATATGTTTTTAATTTGCACCTCATGGTAAGGATAAATTTCAGAATTCTTTCAATTTTTGTCTTCTTTTTAATTTTTAGGTTTTCCTTACCTCTTATATTCTTGTCCTTCTCCAAAACGGGCCAAAGAGATTACTTGCCAATTTGTCCTTTTTGGGAATAAATTATTTTGAAACTTAAAAGGTAATTTGAGATCTCTTTTCTCACATATATGTGTAGTATATAGCCTACAGAAACGTTACAGATTTTTAAAATAACTTTATTATTATTATTATTATTATTATTATTTCAAAATAAATGAAATTGAAATAGCATGTGGTTAGCTAGGCATATAAATATGAGATTGATGACAAGAAATGTATATGAAATTTTTAATTTAAAAAAAACATTTTAAGATGATTTTTTTTTTTAAAAAAAGCCGTCTTAAAATTCTCTCTCTATATATATTAAAAAATATTTTGAGACGATTATTTGAAAAATCGCCTAAGAATTTTAAATATATTTTAATTTTAAAAAATATATTTTAAGATGATTCTTTGAAAAATTATCTTAAAATGATAATATTTAAAAATAGTTTTTAGATAAAAATCGTCTTAGAATGATAATATTTTAAGACGGTTTTTAACTAAAAACCGTTTTAGAAGAATGACATTTTAAGATAATTTTTACTTAAGAATCGATTTAGATTTAGAATGATAATTTTTTTAAGACAATTTATAAATGATCGTAGTAAAAAATCAAATACTTTTTAGATAGTAACCTTAAAAAAATGTTCAAAATCATCATAGAAGATTTACACCAGTGTTTATATATCTATATGTAATAACAATCCTATTTTAATTGAAATTGATTGAAAACTCAGTCTTTTTGGTAATTGGATTTGAAATAATCTGTTGTTTAAAATAGTTGTAAGATGTTTTTTTTAATCATGATAATTAATTAAAGCTTTTTATACTTCAACGGAACCTAAAATATTTCCACAAAGTATTCTATGGAAATGAAAGAATCCCCCCACAAACCCAACAAGTGAGTTGCACCCACCAAATTAGTTGTGTGAAATTTAAGATGTTATTAAGCCGTCTTAATTATCTTTAAAAACATACTGGACGCATTTGATTAAATTATAATTATTATAATATTTAAAACATTGTTATTACATTGATTATGTTTTTCATTTAGGATGTGTTTAGTAAGCCATATAAAAGTTAAATACTTAAATATGTCTGTAAGTTCTTATAAATATAATATTATCCAATTTTAGCAACTCCTTTAATTTAAAAAAATTGTATTGTTATCTAGTGACATGCAAAATAGTTATGTTGCCTCATAATAATCGTTAGTGCATTTGACAAGATTATTTACATACCATGTCATCACTTATTAGTATCAAAGATTATTTTAGAATTTATGAAAATTTAAATCAATACAAAAATTGAAAGAAGTAAAGCTAGATTCATATAATTTAAAACCTTGCTTTACACAAAATTGAAGTAGAAAAAGTTATAACGAATTGTTTTGAAAGAATATATATTACTTATAAAATAATATTAACAATTTTAAAAAACTTTATTTCAACGAAAAGTTTTTAAAATTAAAATTAATAGAATTTTACTTAAAATCAACAATTTCTTCATATCAATTAATATATCTTATTGACTTTATTATTGATTAAAATATTTTGAAAATTTGAATATTATAATATATAATAAAAATAGTTTTACAATCTAAAAAACTTATTAGATAAAATTTTTAAAATATTTAATTTTAATTAATTATTTAATTAATTCTAAAAACTTTATTTCAAAATCCACTTTTCTAAAAATATGAGATTTATACACTGCCAGAATGAAAGTAATAATTTAGTAATTATATATCATTGAGTTATAACTTTTTTTTTTTTTTATCATCTAGTGGTAAAAGTTTGGTGAAGAATTTGAAGGGAATATATATACCCATCCCTCTTCAAATCTTTTTGTTTCTTTATTGGCAAAAAATGAATGAAGTCCAGCTCTTGCGCAATATTTGATTCGGGATTGATGATACTGAAAACGAAAGAGAAAAGAATCTCAAAACTCAAAAGAAAATGAGATCAGGAGTGAAAAGAAAACTAGCAAACAGGGGTCTTTCATGTGAACTTAGACTTTAAAAGAAACCACATAGAGAAAGGCAAATTCAGTGCATCTTTATGTGAGTTTAGAAATAAAGGAACCTCTTCTGAATGCGACGTTATTAATCAGATAAAGAAAATTAACTTCATAAGTTCTAATGATAGTTGCAGTCAAAAAATAAAAATAAAAATTCTAATGACAGTTAAATAACAAGCTTTTTAGGAATATTTTTTAGAAAAAAATTATATTTTTAACTTAATAGAGAAATTAATAAATAATTACTTTTCCAAAATAAATAAAAGCACACACGATCTATTATAACAAAAGCAGAATTTTAATGAAAACAAAATAGCCATATATACTTCATAATTAATGATCCTTAATTATAAAGGATTGTTATAGTTAATGAAAACAAAATGATCATTAACCAAAGTGATTAATAATTAGAACCAATGTCATCATTGGATGATTACTAGAGATGTTTATTTAGGTGCATGCTAAAAGATAATTAAAAAACATACTGCTATTCAAAATATATAAGCAAACGTAGGTAATTAAATTAAATCTAATTACATTTATATAATATTTAAGTGGTATATTAAGTGGTTTTTTATTTATTACAAATATAAATTTAATATATTATAATTAAATCTAATTCTGAATGTGTCACGTACTATTGTTGATTTTAATTACTTTTGTTTTTGGACGACAACCGCGTAGTTGAAGATGGGATGAAATAAGATTTTTTTTTCCTCTCTTTTGTCTGGCAGATAGAATAAGATCTTTAAATATTCCAAATCTATTGTTTAATGGAGGAATTATAACTAACCTAGAAGATTTAGGTGCGTACCTTCGAGTAACAATTTTTTTTAACATAATTGTTTAAGTACGTCCTTAGTTGAATTTATTTTAAAAAAATATTACTTTATTTTTTTAAAATAGTAATATGAAAAGTATAAAAGTCATTTCCAAACACCCCTTCACGATCATTGAAATTTATAGTTTTCTTTATATCTTATTCATATATCTTTTACACCCTAAATTTATGAATGTTAAATATTCCAAAAAACCCTATTCAAATTTCTAAAGTTTTCTTTTGCACATAATTATAAAACAACACACGTAAATGTGAAAAAAATCACTAAGTATCCTAAGAGTATTGAAGAATCGATGATAGAAATATTTATTGAAAATTCCATATGCAATGCAATAGAAATCTTGTGCGAAACCCATATAATAGGGACAACCTAGTGTTGTTGGTGTTGAAGTAATTTGCATAAGGTTTTAAGTTTAAATTTTATTATCGTTGTGAAAGAATGGGTTTAAAATTTGAATCCGGATTGCAAAGGTTTCTTAGTTGATGGTTCTAATTAAAATCATTTATCACTTTTTTTTGGAGTACAATGACAAAAAAAAGTTATTAAAATCTTCCTAATTATCCAAATAATACTGGCAAAGGAATTAATGATAGTTTTTTTTTATTATTCATCGCAGTAAAAATGCATCAATACCACTTTTTAAATAAAAAATTCCACTTTAAATTTCCCAACCAGCTGTATCCTTAAAATATATCCGTTAGCATTTACCAAAATTTTTATATATATATATATATATATATATATATATATATATATATATATATATATATATATATATATATATATAATATGAAATTAAAGAATATACAGATAAATTAATTTTTTATTTTTCAAATTTATACACATGAAGAATATTACACAATGCATGGCAACACTCAACACATAATTTTATCATTGACGAATCTTGAGGAGGACCAGTCCAGAACTAAAGTGCAATTTTACGTGTAATCTCAGGCCAGCAAGAAACAGCCAAAGCCAGCAACACACTCTTGTGGCTGAAGCATCCAAGGCACTACCTTCATTGCTTTCTACGCATATAAAACGCACCTCACACTCCCTTTCCCTACATACACATTTATTCCGCTAAATAATAATAATAAAAAAGAACGACACACACCAAAGAAAAATTTATTAGAGCTTTTCGAAGATATTTGAGATTTGTGTTTCATTTGATATGGAGAAGAAGAGTGGTAGCAGCTGGTCCTTTAAGAAGATGAGCAAAGAGTTGTGGCCACGGAGGTTGTCGTCGTCTTTTCGCAGCAAACGGCTTCACTTACCCACCATGACCATCATCGTTGACAACGTTGTTTTCAAGATTGTCTCGGTGGTAGAGGGTGTTGTAATTGTTTCCACGCTTTGTGTATTCTACCTTTGTTGTGGTTGTCACATTTGAAATATTCTATGTATGTTTGATGATCTTCAAATTCATTTGTTCGTTCATTTTTTGAGGGCTAGTTAAAGTTCATCAATAACAGTCTGAGTTTGTGTTAAGTTGTTACCATCCTATGTAGATTGTCCATGCAATAAATAACAATTTTGTTTTGTTTTTAATTATTTGATACAAGTTCCGTTTGATCAATAATTTTTAAATTTTCAGACATGATTGAGAGACATGGAATGATAGAATGAGATGATAGTTTATAATTTGATCTTTTTTGTTAATAGCTCGGAATGATTGGCTAATTAACAATATGTTTTAGGAACAACTTGCCAGTGTTTTTTTCTTTTCTCCAAATAACAGTTGTTTACTTTGTATATATTTTCTTCACGATCGATTTCATCCATTTGTAACTTTTCCTACTTGTACTTGGTACAAATATAGAAACTGGGATTTCGATGCCCATATATTCATCTTAATCTGACTTCATATTTTGGAAGAGATTAAGCACCAATGTGATATGATTTCATGTGGAGAAAGAATGGCTTAATCTACACTGTTACAAAACACCCATTCCACCACGCTCCATCAAGGTCCTGTAATGGCATGGATGTTTCATGACAAAAATTATCTAAATAAATAGTATTGATTATTGATCTTATTCTTATAGATATAAATTTAATTCAATTATCATAATATATATTTTTCTTTAAAAGTGTTATATGTTAATTCGTCATCATCACAATCATAACTTTTATCATCACTTCTATCACCATTTATTATTATTATTATCATATGCATAACAATCACATTCATCACTTTTATGATTATTTATTATTATTATTATTATCACCACAATCATATTTATCATTTTTATATTTATTATTATTATTATTATCACCACAATCATATTTATCATTTTTATTTGTATAATAGTGATAATGATATTCATGCTAAGAATATTTAATGCATTTAATAATGATGAAGAAGGGTCAACAAAAGTATAATGAAGGTTGAATTGAGAGGCACTTTTAACTGCATATAACATGACACATCTTACTTAACGTTCAATAATTACAATTTAGTTAACTATTAAGCACCAGGATTTAAATAATATATTTTGTAATTATAAAATCATACATCATGTTGTCATGCAGAAATTTTAGTCGAAAGATCAGATAAACGCTCACATTGATTTCTAAGGAATCAATTAAGTGATAAAAAAAAAGAGACTATTAATTTAGTTGTGTCCTCCTTTGGGCCTGAGAGTAAATATTATGCCTTTTTTGAAAAGGTAAATCGGAAAGTTTTGAATGTGAATAGCTGAATTTTGTATGTTAAAGTCCTGAGAGTAAATATTTAAGTTGATGCTCCAGAATTACACAACACGTGATGTCTAATTGTTACTCTGAAAAAGTAAAAATATGCATTACTTGTCTTGAAAGAATGTAAAAGTGCAGTAGCAAGTAATTGATTTGGATCTAGATGAGATACACACTAACAATACCCTTTGAAATTGGGCTAGCCAATAGTTATTGTACATATAATCCTCAATTTGCATATCAAGTAATGTGCTACTTAGTGACCACCCTAGAAAAAGTGTCCTAATATTTAAACTGATCTGCATTATGCATGCCACTTTTATTTTTTATATTTAGCTACTGGGCCAGACCAACACCAGCCCACAGCCTGTTGGGTAAAACTGGCCGGGCTTTTACTTCCTGCACTCCTTCCTTTTTGCTTCCTACACCCCAGTAAGACCAAATAGTCACAACTACCCCTCACCACTGCACCATCGACCCCTCCCCTCTGCCGCTGCTGCGGTCTACGGTGAAACCACCATCACGAACATACATCCAATGTAAAGCCTAATGCAAGAGTGTTACAAAAAAACAAAAATCCACAATCACTTCAAAGAGACATTTGTGTAATCTAAAAGCTCATTTGAATGCATAAAAAAACAATGGCGTCGTCGTAGGTACTAAACCTTTTCATAGGTGGTGTCAATGGTGGTGGAAGAATGGACATAGGTTGGTAGAGGCTCTGCAGTCTCTTGCAACACTTGAAGCCGTCTTGGTCTTCGTGATAGAATGGACCACTTTTTAACAATTAAAGTCATCTTGTTTAATATAATGATTTTAACGAATTAAACGAACTCTTAAAGCTGGTGAAAAGTAGTCTTCACCCTTCAGTTGAAAATAGGAAGAAGTTATTATTTTCAAAATAATGATAATGACCATTGAAAGTAGATAATGCACTCAAAAGAGGAAAATGTGACTATATCAAGAGTTAGTTATTCCGTTGTAAGATCAGCTAATATAACTATCTGATCTATTGTAAAACTAGGTGATATAAAAGTCATTGCTCTCTGACTATAGATAGGGGTAATTTAGTGGTTAGCAGTATAAACAGGACTTTTACATACTTTTTCAAACACATCAATCAATCAAATATTTTCTATTTACTTTACATTTATTTTTATTGCTTTTATTGCTCTTTTATTTTGGTGCAAGTTTAATTTTTGTTCAACCTTCAACACTAGACACTCTTTGAAGTAGTCTAGGAATCCACAGCCCCGAAACATAGTCTCTTTTTTAGCAACAATCAATTGATTCTTTACAAATCATTGTGAGCGTTTAACTGATCTTTTAGCTAAAAATTTTGTGACAACATGATGTATTAATTATTTTATAATTACGAAATATATGATTTGAATTCAAGTTCTTAATACGTTACTTAAGTTATTGAATATTGAGCAAGATGTGTCATGCTATAGCAGTGCCTCTCAGTTGCACCACGACAGCCAATGCCAAAATTATTGATTTTAATATGAGCGTGACAATGACATAGCGTGCGCAAGCATTCACACAGCAATTTGATACAAATAAGGCTTTCATTTTCAAATTGATTTATGCATAACAAGCAATCAATCATTTCCATTTTCCACCATAATATATTATATACTAGAATGGACCTGATCATCATGAAGATGAGGGTGCACTCAATTTTTAGCATAAATGAAAATAAAAGCTATCCTAGCCATAACGTAGAAGGTCTATTAGATTTCAGATATAGATGCCCATACCCAAATACCATTAGTAGTACCAACAATATTTTGGATAATGCTTTGAATTCATTTATGTCTAGCAAAAAAGCAATAGGAAAATTAAGGAGAGATTCGGGTGTACCAACAATATTTTGGATAATGCTTTGAATTCATTTATGTCTAGCAGAAAAGCAAAAGGGAAATTAAGGAGGAGTAAAATAGATTATTGATCTCTTTAACCTTATTCTATATCTAATTGTTTTCCTTTTGTCTGATTCTGTCACTGCACAGATGCTATTAGGGGGGGATGATTAAGAAATAATTAATTGATCATGCATCATGTTGCTTGAATATTAAGCTGCGTGCCCTCAATGCCCTTCTACTTCATGTGGCATCTATATCTACTGTTACAACAAGTTATTTCTATTCCAGAATTATTGAATTGACCAACATCCACATCTCTATGTAAAAACAAAATTCAGCATATCTTCTTTTCACAGGTCATACTTCAAAATGGACAAGGGGAGAGAGACTGTTAAAACTTATAAAAAAATGTTAACAATATACTCTTTTAACACACTTTTTACTAATAACTGAAATTTATTAGAACTCACAAAATGATACTTTTTATTTAACGAGCTGATCACTTGTGAGTCTTAATAACTTTTAACTGGTTATGTTAACAAGAACGTACGTGTTAGAGAATATTTTGTTAATTTTTATCATTTAAACTTATTAGAGATTGTTTTGTGGGTAAGGATACCTAATAAAACAAGCTTTGTTTTTAAAAAACGAGTAAAATCATTTTCAGCATCTAGTGTTTCATACCATGCTATTTGTTCAGTATCCACTCCCTCACGGATATCTTCCACTATATCTACCATATGAATATATATTTATACCTAAGTTCCTTGTATCCTCCGAGAGGTGGGAGAATATTACTAAGGGCCAGTTGTATAGACATAGAAATCATCACCATGGGAAGGAAAGTAAGTCAAGAATCACTGAAAATATCTAAGGTTGATCATCAGAAACATCAATTCAACACTTTGATCAAGGTCTTGAGGCCTAAGGTCTACATCACTGACAGCTCAAGCTTCAAGAAGTTAGTTCAAGAGCTAACTGGCAATGGAAGTTCCAATAACACTTTGTCTCCACCTCCTTTGGAACCAAACATGGTCGAAAATTTCCCCCTTAATATTGGAACTGAGCCTCATGAGAGTGACCTTCAAACTAGTCCTGATGATGTGTCAATTTCTCCTGAAGCAACTAGCAACTCACCTGAGTTGTGCTGTGATGCATTGATGAATGAAGAATTTAACCTAGTTTGCAACCAGTTATGCTTAGATGACCTAGCCTTCCAACAAGACTCAGTGACCAACCAATCTATAGACCATTTTTTGGCATACCAGAATCTTGAGTCACTACTGCTTGATGTTGAATCAAATCCCTTGTACAACTGTTATGAACAGATGATGCAGCCAGATGTCAGCATATATGATTATGAGTTGTCAGGATTACTATGAACATGTCTATCATCTTTTTTTTTAAGGAAGATCATCATCCATGATGTTGTTTCTTGATTTACCTTTCTTGTTCATGTCTTGTGTTATGTGTATAAGTATTCTTTTTGTATATAACCCAGTTCTATATATGATGCATATGATTTTGCTTTTGTTAATTAGTATTTGAGTTTGTTTCCAGGATTAATCTTTAATGAGGCTAAATATTTATGTTTTGCATTGGTTAGTTATATTTTATTCAGCATGCTTACATGAAGCATGCATGTCACCATGCTTGAGGTTAACCTACTAACTACTAAGCAAATAAGCAATATTAATGTGCTCCAGTTTTCTTAAAAAAAAAAAAGGTCATTATGCTGATGATTGTCCACATTTTTTTTAAGGCAATGACTATTAATAAAAAAAATACTTTCTTAAATGATTCTTTCGTAAAATTGTCTTAAAAAATTTACTGTATAAAATAATTTTTCAGAAAATTGTACTTTGGAAGACAAGTTTTGAAAAATTGTGTTAGAATCTTCAATTTTTAAAACAGAAAAAGACATTTTAAAAATGATTTCTATGCAAACAGATGAAAAACTAGGTTTCTAAGAAGATTTCAAAATTATGGTGAAAAATATTAACTTTGATTGATGATAATTTTGAACACGATTAAAAATCATCCTAAAAAGTGTCTAATATCAATATATAGAATTTTTTTTTTTTTTTAGTGGTAGATGTTCAAGAGATAAAATCTGGCAACCATATAGACAAAATATGAGATATTTTGCAGATGCATCTTTCATCTGTTGCAATCCTTGAGGGTTTAAACACAATTGAAATGACTTATATTTTATGATGCTATTGTATATTGTAAATGACTTCTACGTTCTAACCATTTCCAAGCTTTTAAAAGCAATTCCTTAACTTTGTGTAAACATTATTATCTTAAATAAGAGTGCATTCATTATACTAACATATTGTAAATAAAATACGACACTAGTACTTTTCACTGCTTCTTCATACATAATAATGGGCATCAAATGTGTATTGGTGTAATGAGGGGAGAATAATTTGCATAAAGGACTTTTTATTATGATGTCACACTCTAATTTGTTTGGTACTTCATATATTAATTAAAAATATTGATTTAGACTCAAGAGCAGACAAATGAATGAATCACCGATGGCGTGCCTACAAAGTCCTTCTACCTCGTATACACTTCTGTTTTTTTTTTTTTTCCTTCTTCCTTGCCAGCAAACATATAGCAGATCATGCTATAATAATTTATACAATTTTTACCATGTAGCTTCATAAAATAACTTCTATATAAAAAAATTGTCAATACAAATAGACAAATCTTCCGATGTGTGTATTGTGCATAGTGAAGAGACCATATCAAATAGAGCGGTAAAGGTGGGGGTATTTATCTTGGAAATTATCCTTACATGCTGGAAACTAAAGATAAAATAAATTGCTTTAAATACGATTTTAATTAATTTGAAAAAAAAAAATATAACATCCAGAGTGCCAAGATAAGATAAACGTTGTGAAAACTTTTGGAAAAGAAAGATGTTAGAGTGGTGTATATTTGAGATTAAGTATTAACAAGGGTGAGTATTAAGGTACTTAAACTTGTAGTGAATATCTGTAAAATGGAATTATTTAAATGGTACTAATTATATATACAGTAAGTTGTTCATTTTTTGATATAAATATGTTTTAAATTATTTTTTAGTATAAGTATATGTTTAATATTATTTATTTTTTAACTTTTCTGTTTATAATTTGAATAAATACATGTTCTAATTTTTTTTATTTAAAAAATATCCTCATGTATTCATTCATATCCGCAAATATTGAAAAAAATTGTAGATATCCACTCAATAAATATTCATGTGAGATGGATTTTTATCTCAAAATATGGGTGACAAATCACAAAGGCTACTATTGGTGTCCGTGAGATCCCAATTTCTTTAAATTTCCTTATATGTAAGTTTTTTTGTAAGTAGTGATATTTGTGGTAATTATTTAATAAAAATATTTGTGGTACACCCAACATAATTTGCACAATTTTCATTTTGTCTTTCCATAAAATTGATAGGGATTGAATGGATGAGACTTGAGACTTACAGATACGGATTGAATAATCTGTAAGTCTTATACGAAATTCGTATGAGGCATATAGACTGACTCATTTCTAATCGAATATGTAACACATTATTAGTACAACACTTTAACTAATTGAACTAATATATAGCACTAAAATTTCGAATGTATATTTAATGCACAAATTTAGATAATAAATTTTGTGATAATTAATTTTGATATAATAATTAATATGTTTACATATATGATTTTTATTTAAAATTTATATATTTAAACATTAATTATTAGATCAAAATTAATTATCACAAAATTAATTATTTAAAGGGCCATTAATTTTAATCTAATTTGAAAAACATATTTTTGATTTCTTTTTTTAAAAAATCGTTTGGACCACTTACAGATTAGACTATCTATAAGTCTTATACGGATTTCCGGAAGGGTAAAATAAAAATCGTGCTGCTTGCTGGGTGAACCAACAATTTTGCCAAGTTCATGTAGCAACAGCCAAATAGGGGTGTACAAGAAATCGAATTGATCCAACATTGAACTTTGAAAAAATCAAACTGTTTTGGGGGCAAAAAAAAAACTAAACTGAACCACTTTATGAAAATGGTTCGATTAACTGAAACATTTTTAAAGAGTTTTGGTTCGGATTAATTCAGTTACTTAAGAAAGCCGATCAATGCAAGAGTAAAAATAAATAAATGAATTGAAACCTAAAAAACCAATCTGCTTTTTAAATAAAAACCAAACTGATCCAATTTATAAAAGCGCTTCGGTTAAAGTGGATCGAAAATGTTATCTATTGTGCAAGAATTGAACAAGGATTAAAATGGTGAAAATGCAGACCAAATATTGATGGGTAAATGAAGGCAAATTCTTTACAACTTCTCACGTCACTGTTATGCCATGCCACACTACGATACTACACCCAATTGTTTCATTTGCAATGAAACTGCAGAATTCCCTGAATTTGATATTTGGAAGCAAAATTCAATTGCCGTTTCCTGGTTGCAGACAAATCTGCATCCCATTCCCACACTCTTGGAAGCTAAATAGGAAGAATATGGATTTGAATTTATGTTTTTGACTCCAACCATGAAATCATAAAAGAATGACTTCATATATTACAAGGTAAATTGATACAATTTTGTTTAAAGGAAAAATACAAGAAAACCAAAAGTAACAAGATATGAACACAACCCAAATTGTAATTATTATAACCAAGATTTTTAAAACAACTCATTTCACAAACAAGCAGAGCAATATCACCATTTGTTACCTAGGCAATTTTCCCTGCATTACTTGTGGAGAAGTACCGCCACTTGTATACAAAGATTTAAGTTGCCTGCTTATGAGTTTGCTATTAGCCTGCTGAAGTTGTGCATCACTAGACCACCATTGTTCCAGGGCATGAGCTTCATGAAACTTCTGCTTTTCCTTGGAGACAACAAACAGTTTTGCCGCAACTTGTCCGTTCATCGGACCAATATTCTCCTTGTCAGCATCATTGATCTTCTCTCCTCCTCCTGAGCATTCGGGGTCCGTATAAGAGCAACATATATAGTCACTGTTGTTTACATACAGATGAGGAACCCATTTTCCAACACCAAAACCGGCATTCTTGAAGCTAGATGATAACCGAGGTATCCAACTCTTTAGTCCTATGCTCAAACTCTTGTCTCCATCGTTGCCAGCTTGAGCTTCTTCATTACTCGAAGAAGGAAGCATGGATTTAAGTCTCTTCCAAACTAACTCAGCCTTTTCTCCAATGTTTCTGAGACTCATGGCTAGGGAAACAGAAGGTGGATTGAACAAATGTGTCTCCACATAAATGCCTTCTTTTGCTAATGCCTTTCCCACTTGAAGAGCGAAGCCGGCTCCCAACGAATGCCCTGCAATGCAAACATTGCTGCTTCCATATGTGTCGGAAACCGACTTTAGTACCTCCAGAGCTACTTTAAACCTGACAGAGCCCTTCAGGCTTTCCCAGGCAAGAAAACGAAGGTCGTCTTCAATGTCTCTTCGCATTGTAGGGCTTTTGAGTAACGTTCCTCTTAGCGCTAAAACAGCTTTGGGGGCACCACTTGGTCTAAGTAGTACTAAGTCTGCCATTGCTGCAGATCTGTCCCATTCAAGTATTGCCCCAAAAATGGATCCATCTCTTTCATCAATCAATGTTTGTGTGAGCTTGTACTTGAAGGGAATCCACCAATTTGGGGCTAGAGCATTTTCTTGCGTTCGGTTCTCCTGTCTATCGAGTTCAAGCAGGTAAACTGCCTGTATAAAGCAAGCAATGACAGTTCTTTTGTAATTTGCATCCTTCCTGCATACAACAAAATAGTTATCAATACACATTGAAAGAATGTATTCAGTGCCAGTAAAGCATGGATGCTTTTCCTTCATGTTCAAAATGACATGAAGAATAAGGCACTCTTGATAGAGTTAATGGTAATGTGAAACTCTTGAGTTACAAGCATAGACCACAGAGTGAAAAATTGTTATGAAAAAATAAAGTTAAAGCATAAAAGAATAAGAAAAAGTTCATGATTTTCAAATGTTTTAAAATTAAATTAGTCTTAAGAAGTTTATAATAACCGCTTATACTGACTTGGTTTCTGAGCCAATGGTGAAATAGATCTATGGACTATGGGCGAATTTCATAAGATAATACATTTCAGTGGCTTACGAATACAAATAGAGATTTATAAAGTAGAAACAATGTTTAACACAAAGTCCTCATCAAATGGACTTCAACTCATCATTGATCTTAGCCTCAAAATTACGGTTGACTAAATTTCAGAATCCGATGAAAAGTATATGTCTACATCAACAGAAATGATTATGCAACATGAACCAATTTAAAAACTTCAAAATGAGTGTAACGGGCATGATCAATATGGTATAGATAGCAAAGACATGTTCACGTATAAAACTATTGAATATTGAATATCATGTAAACCAACCCCCGGCCAATAAAATATCAGATTCTGAGCATTTAGTTTGTTAAAAGCATCAAAAGAAATAAAATCTGAAGGAGTTCAATTATATCTAATAGGTTCTGATTATTCAGAACTTCCTCAACCACCTATAGTCAATGGTCAAAACCCAACATATCTGATTCAAAATAGTCGTAGTGCCAAGCCATTGCAATTATGTCAAACAGAACTCTTAAATGAAAGCAACAGAATTCAAGGAGAAAACAAAAACTAAGAAGCAAAAATTAGTTTTTACAAAGGGGAAAACTATATGATTCTTTTTATTTACCAATGATAATATTAACTAAAGTAAAGGGTAGCAAAATTCAGCCTATAAAAGACCCATGTCATAAATTAAAATTAAAGATGAAATTTTAGTCTTTACCCATGCATCCCAGGTATAGTTAATAATTTAATAGCCAGTGCATAATTCTAAGTCGACTAATCATTAATCAAGTATTTGTCGAAGACATATCCTAATCCTAATAGAAAAAATCACATTGATGTTATTGTTAATAAAAGTAGAGGAAATTCCGTAAATCAGGGTCCCCAAAACTCTAATCCAATTACTTAAGAATTAAAGCAACTAAAAAATTGGGTATCAAAACGGAGATTCTAACATAAATAATCTCCGAAAGTAAAAAAGTTAGCCCCTGATTGATAACACAAGGCAAAGACGCATAAGTCAAATAGATGAACAACATATAAGGAAACTAAAAGAAGATACACATCAATTATCATTGACCACTGTAATTTTGAAAACATGGTCGAACACACCTATGTATAGTTCACAATTTATTTCATATGCATCCACCAAAATTCTTTATTCTTAAAAATGATAAATAAATTTTAATTCAACTTTTTTGGCAAATATAAATTTTCCCAAACATGTATTTGAATCCACTATCTAATTTTATCATTTAGATCTCTAAAATCCAAGAAACCCATCTCTAATTTACAATGACACGACAAACCCAGTTGATAAATCTTGCTATGTTCTCCATTTCATGACGACTCTTTCAGCAAAAAAAAAAAAAAAACAGTAAAATTCAAATTCCCTGTAAACCCATTTGCTACATTTTCCATATCATGATACTTCCTTCAATCACAAACCGCAAAATTCAAATTCCCTACAAACCCAATTGCTAAAACTTGCTACATTTTCCATTTCACGATACTTCCTTCAATCAGAAACTGCAAAATTCAAATTCCCGACAAACCCATTTCTTAAACATCGCAACCTCATGCTAAAATCCCAAACCCCATCACACTTAACAACTTCAAAACGGATCAAAGCACAGAGACACCACACAAGTTGCAAACTTTCCCCACCAAGGTTCAAACTGACCAAATGGGGCCAAGAAAAAACAACCCCACAAGCCAAAAAGCTAAATTTATCTCAGATTCATATGGATCAAAGCAAAATATGAAATGGGTACCCACCAGCTCGAACTTATAAGGTCTCTCCAATTAAGGTTGGCCAAATTACGAGGACCAGAAACATGAAATGCGTAAGGGTGAGACGCTTCTTCTTCTTCTTGAACCACTTCCTTTGTTCCTTCCTCCTTTTCTTCTTCTTCTTTGATCACCGGGCTTGTGGTTTGCGTATTCATGGTGACGGTGATGCTTCAGAGAGAGAGAAAGAGAAAGAGTGTGAACTGTGAAGTGTCTTTCCTTTGTGGGAACTAGTTGTTTGGGATCTTCATTAGATTTGTTGTGCTCTTATTTTTATTAAAGCGATGAAATAAAATCATAACTAAATTCAAAACGGATTCAGATTTCGGACCCCACTATGTAACGGTCATATTTCCATTTTCCACTAACGCGTACGTTTTTGTTTTTAATTTTTGTTCAACTGCAATAATGAAGGGAAAATGAGTTTAAATTTTGGAATTTTTTTTTTTTTGGATTCCACGTGATCCCTCGTAGCAATGAGGCTGAAAATATGTGAACTATTTGTTTTTCCACTTTTTATACAAAGAAATATTTTTTATATAATTAGACTTTAAAATAAATGATTTTAATACATAAATTGTAACCTTTATAATAAGTAAATATTTTTTAATACATAAATTAAAATTTGAATTTATAATAAAATATTTTTAAAAAAAATATTATTTAGAGATAAAACGAAAAAGATAAAATGAAGAGATAAACAATTAGAAAGATTATTTAGGGTTTACTTTGGAGCTTTTACAAGTTGCTTCAATGTTTATTGGTGTTAAATCAATCATATCCAGACCTGACCATGAGCCTTGATTAGAGGGGTGATGGCCAAGGGCCTCTGACTAAGAGGGGTTCAAATTTTTTTAAAAAAATATAGGTATGTAATAAAAAATATATTATTTTATAATATTTTCATAAATAGACTGAAATTATTGTTTCATTTTATATCTTTTTATTCAAATTAATATATAATTTATGATTAAAAAGTATCATTCTTATGGTTGTTAGTTTTTTCCTTCTAATGTTTATATTCATAAATCAATGTTAAATAATTTTTTAGTTAATTCTGACTTATCATTATGTAACAAATATTCAAAAAGAGAAGTTTCTTTTTTTTAATAAGACAAGAAACTCACCTTTTAAAAAAATAAGAAACACAAACTAAAACTTAAATTATAAAAGAATTAAAACAAAAGTTAGTATAAAAAAATAAAAATATATGTAATTTTTAATCTAAAATGATAATATTTTGACAATAATAGATTATATCAACATAGCTAATTAAGCATTTTCTTTGAGGGGTTCAATACAAAAATTAAATTATAATATTAAAATTAATATAGTAAATTAGCCAACAAATAAAATAATCATAATAATTGGTCACTTACCATAAAAAAAATTATATAAATCAAACAAAGAATATAAAATAGCAATTGAAGAAAATATATTTAGTTTTTAAAATTCATTCTAATGAAAATATTTATTTTATTTAGATTTCATGTTTAGAGTTTTAAAAGCATAATTCACCCTCAATTTTTAACCTGAAAATAATAAGAATAATACATTATTTGCTTCAAACAATGAACTAATTTCTTTATTTTTATTAAAAATTAGGAAAAATAGTTAAGCCTTTAAAATTATTAAAAATGATAGTTGTATATTTTTTTAGAGGTGTATCATCACCGGTATTTATACATACACACATGAGGTTTATTAAAATCATCTTATTCACTTAATATAATAAAACATATCATTTTAAGATAAATGTTAGAGACCCTCTCACTTACATCCTTTCTTTTTCCAATACTCTCATTATGACCGATTGAAATTTATTAAAAATCATTGATTTAGAAGTAAGATTCATCAAAATTAATAATTTCAAATAAAATTTAACAAATTGTAAATATATATCTATATAAAATTATATAAAAGAATAAGCCGTTCAAAAGTCCAAAATGAACATCCTATATTGTTAACACATCATTTGAGCAAGGCAAAGTGAGAATTTTGTAAAATAGGTCATCAAAAAGTCTACATGAACGTCCTATATTGTTGACACGTCACTTAAGCAGAGGTAAAATGAGAATTTTGAAAAAAAATACTATTCAATGTGAAAACTTGAGCAAAGTGGAACGACCCGTGTGTATGTATGGGTAATCTATATTTATCTATAAAACTATATAATAAGCCATCAAAAAGTCCATAATGAACATCCTATATTGTTGACACGTCGCTTAAATATGGGCAAAATGAGAATTTTGTAAAATAGGTCGTTAAAAAGTCCAAAATGGACATACTATATTATTGACGCGTCACTTAAATAGGGGCAAAATGGGAATTTTGAAAAAAATTATTATCGAATGTAACAACCTGAGCGTAGTAGAGCGACCCGTGCTATGCACGAGTAATCTATATCTATCTATCAAACTATATAAAAGAATAGACTATCAAAAAATTCAAAATAGACATCCTATATTGTTGACACGTCTCTTGAACAGGGGTAAAATGGGAATTTTGTAAAATAGGCTACCAAAATGTCCAAAATGAACATCCTGTTGACACATTGCTTAAACAGGGACAAAATGAAAATTATGAAAAAAAACTATTGAATGTAAAAACTGAAAATAGAAAGAGAACAACAAGAGAAATGCATGGAATGGAGTGTACTGCATACGCGTATCAGCCAACAGATAAGGGAAGGATCTTAGCCTTTGATTTGTAGTGCCATGTGTTATGTGAAAAATAATAAAAATGGAGATGCCCATTTTTTTTAGTAATGGATAGGATCCAACTCCTTTTATTCACCAAAAAGTAGTTTGAAAAAAAAAATACAAATGACTTTTTATATTTTTTCTTACAATTTTTTATATTTTTGAATATTTTACTTTTTAATCTAAGCACAGTTTCAGTATTAAGAAAAAAAAAAGTAGAGCGACCCATCCATATGCAGAGTAATATATATTTATTTAAAAAAAACATCTATATATACAAGGGCCCCTTATTATTTTTATGCTTGAAGCCTCTAAAATGTTAGGACCGAATTCAATCCTGCAATTGAATATGCCCATTCAGTGGGCTGGACAAAATTGTGGTTAGAGTGTGACTATAGATTAGTAATTTTTGCGCTAACTAATGTTCCTTGGACTTGAAAAGTATATGGAAACATTGTATTAGACTTACCAAGGAAATGCTTTTCCTGTCCTCTCACATTTACAGATAACTGAGATAAGGTAAAATGTATGCTGATGGTCTTGCCAATTATGGGATAGATGATAGATTAGAGATAAGTGGTGAAACTTGCTCCCTTTGTTTATTAGGGATAGGTATGCTGCCAATCATTGTGGGTTGCCTTCTTATTATTTTTGTTGACTGATGTCATGGGTTTTGGTCTTATTCCTATGTTTTTTGTTTTCGGCTTTTGCTTTGTTGACTGTTAAAGGCGGAAGTAAGCGGCAACTTTTATTAGATCTAGATTTTTTCTATGTATAAAATTTATGGATTGATAATTCGTAACTAATTTATCGATTAGTAATCCGTAAGTTAATTTTTTTTTTGTTTTTTTTAATCCATAATAATCTTATGAATTGTTAACCGTATAGTGTTTACGGATTATCAATTCGTAAATAAGATATGGATTGTCAATCCATAAGTTACTTATGAATTGATAATCCGCAAGTTAATTTTTTTAAATTTGTTTTATTGTTTATTTAAATTTAATTATTTTTTTATTTAAAATATTTTTAAATAGGTATAGTTTCATAATTCATTGGTAAGTTTTTGTTTTTATAGTTTGGAAGTGATATTTATTTTAAAATAATTTAGACTTATAATTTATTTGAGTCGTTTTTATTTTAAACTAGATTTTTTTAGTTCTTATAATTTTATGAATTACAATTAAGTACAAAAATATTAGCATTTTTAATATATATGGTTATCAATTTTAAGTACAAAAACTTGATTTTCTTAGTTTTTTTAATATATATGGTTATCAATTTTAATGTATTATATAATTAAATGCAGTAAAAAAATAAAAAAAATTATGTGATAGTATATGTATGGTGTGATTAGGGGTCGTATATTTGTCATTGTAATTTTTAATGTTTTATTAAGATAAAAGAAGATTAGTGGATACATGATCATATAATATCTAAAGAAGTTAACTCTTTCACAGTTTATGTGTATATCTTAAAGGATTATTGAGACTCAATATGTATGATTACATATTTTTGAGACTCAAGATAAGCATGTTTTACATTCTGTAAATTCAGTTAATGCTAATATTGTTGAATTTGTTGATCAACACAGGTCGAAAGGAAAAGAAAAACGATTTCAGAAAAAGGACAAAAGAAAACACACACTAATATCAACAAAGGTGATAACAAGATTCAGAAAAGAAAGGGTGAGTGCTATGTTTGTGGCAAAACAGGTCATAAAGCTTATGAGTGCAACCTGAGGAAGGGACAACAATCTAACAACTCGAAACCTGCTGCACCACATGCTCCTCAAGCACATCTAACAGAAAAATAACTGCTGTGGTAGTGGAGGCAAACATGGTCGACAACAAGGTGAACTGGATTCTAGATACCGGTGCTTCTAAACACTTATGCGCCAACAAAGAGCTTTTTCACCAGATTGAGGATGCTGATGACGGAGAATGTGTTTTCATGGGAAATTCAACTACAGCTGGAGTGCTTGGTAAAGGAAAGATTCTCCTTAAACTTACTTCTGGAAAAACATTATCTTTGAGTGATGTTTTGTATGTTCCCTCTCTGCGTAGGAACCTAATTTCTGGTAGTTGTCTATATAGAGTTGGATTAAAATTGGTTTTTGAAGCTAACAAAGTAGTAATAACTAAAAATGGGAACTTTGTGGGGAAGGGATATTTAGCTGATGGTTTATTTGTATTGAACACCATTCCTAACATATCTAATGCTATATCATCTGTTGGTTCTGTTTACATTGCTGAGTATGTTAATTTGTGGCATGGTAGACTAGGACATGTGAATGTGAATTCTATCAAGAAGCTTAGAAATATGAATCTAATTAATGTGCTAGATATAAATAACTTTTCTAAGTGTCCTATAAGTGTGGAAGCTAAGTATGCAAAGAAGCCTTTTAAACCTGTCAAAAATAGAACTACGGAACTGCTTGAATTAATTCACACGGATTTGGCTGACTTCAAAAACACAGTAAGTAGAGGAGGTAAAGCATATTTTATTACTTTTATAGATGATTTTTCTAGATATGCCAAAGTTTATCTTCTAAGGACAAAAGATGAGGCTAAAGAAATGTTTTTAAAATATAAGGCAGAAGTTGAAAACCAATTAGATCGTAAAATTAAAAGACTTAGGTCTGATAGGGGTGGTGAATATGGAACTTTTTTTCTTAAGATTTTTTGTGAAAAGAATGGGATTATCCATGAAACTAGTGCCCCTTATACTCCTCAACAAAATGGCATAGCGGAAAGAGAAAATAGAAAACTTAAAGAAATGATGAACGCTATGTTATTAAGTTCTGGTATGTCTACCCAAATGTGGGGGGAAGCCATTTTGTCGGCCTGTTATATACTAAATAGAGTTTCCCATAAACGACTAGATAAAACTCCCTATGATTTTATGGAAAGGATTTGCGCCAAATTTAAATTTTTTTTAAAAGTATGGGGATGTCTTGCTAAGGTAGCTCTACCAGATTTCAAGAGGACTAATGTAGGTACCAAAACTTTTGATTGTGTGTTTATTGGATATGCTCAAAATAGTGCTGCTTATAGGTTCTTGCGTTTGAATGATAATTCTATTTGTGAATCTAGAAATGCAGAATTTTTTGAACAAGAATTTCCTTTAACAAAACATGTTAATGAATTGATTTCTTCTTGTAATACTACTTCAGTGCCTTTACATTTGCGTACTTCTTCCTCTGTAACAAATGAACAAGTTAATGAACCTAGAAGAAGTAAAAGGAAGAGAATAGAAAGTAGTTTTGGACCAGATTTTGTTACTGCCTTCGTGGTTGAAAACAATGATGTCGATAAAATAAATGATATTTTTGTATCTACTTTTCTCATTGAGGAAGATCCTAAAACTTATAATGAGGCTGTAACTTCCATTGATGCCAACTTTTGGAAAGAGGCAATTAATAGTGAATTAGATTCTATCATGTCTAATCATACTTGGGATTTAGTTGACTTACCTAAGGGAAGTAAACCAATTAGATGCAAATGGTTTTTTAGAAAGAAATTAAGAACTGATGGAACCATTGATAAATTTAAGGCTAGATTAGTAGTTGTTGGTTACACAAAAAAAAAAAGAAATTGACTATTTTGATACATATTCTCCTGTTACTAAAATTTCCACAATTCGTTCTCTTGTTGCTTTAGCTGCTATTCATGGACTTATAGTGCATCAAATGGATGTAAAGACAGCTTTTCTTAATGGTGACTTGAGAGAGGAAATTTATGTGGAACAACCTAAGGGCTATGTGATTCAAGGTCAAGAGAACAAAGTGTGTAAGTTGAGAAAATCATTATATGGCCTTAAACAGGCTCCCAAACAATGGTATGAAAAATTTGACCAAACTTTGGTAAGTGATGGTTATATTGTGAATTCATCTGACACTTGTGTTTACTCTAAATTGTTTGGACAAGAATGTGTGATAATATGTTTATATGTTGATGACATGTTAATTTTCGGTACTAATGTGACTGTAGTGGAAAAGACCAAATTATTCTTATCTTCTCATTTTGATATGAAAGATCTAGGAGAAGCTGATGTGATTCTTGGAGTTAAAATGAGAAAAAGTGATAATGGTTTTTCCTTGTGTCAGTCACATTATATTGAAAAGATACTTAAAAATTTAACTGTTATGATGAATTACCTGTGAGAACTCCCTATGATCCTAGCATACATCTTAAGAAAAACAATGGTTCTAGTGTTTCACAAACTGAATATGCTAAAATCATAGGGAGTGTTATGTTTCTCATGAATTGTACTAGACCTGACATAGCATATGCTGTGAGTAGACTAAGCAGATATACTCACAATCCAGGTAATGAACATTGGACTGCACTTCGTCGCTTACTCAGGTATCTTAAAGGTACTATGGATTGGTGTTTGCAGTTTTATAAATTTTCTGCTGTGTTAGAAGGATTTTGTGATGCAAATTGGGTTACTGATAATGATGAAGTAAGTTCCACTAGTGGATATGTTTTTACTTTAGGTGGAGGTGCCATATCATGGAAGTCTTCCAAGCAAACTTGTATAGCACGTTCAACTATGGAATCAGAATCCATTGCTCTTGATTTAGCAGGTCAAGAAGCTGAATGGTTGAGAAACTTGTTGGCAGATGTGCCATTGTGGGGGAAACGGTCTATACCAGTTTCTCTTCATTGTGACTCTGAAGCAGCTATTGGAATTGCTAAGAACAATGTTTATAATGGAAAAAGGAGACACATACGCATTAGACACAGTTCAGTCAGAGAATTGTTAAAAAATGGTGTGATCTCATTACAGTTTGTTAGATCAGAGAACAACTTGGTAGATCCGTTCACTAAAGGTCTAACAAAGAAAGTTGTACTTGAATCGTCGAGAGGGATGGGGCTTAAGCCTTTGTGTTGAGGAAAGTATGGTGGATACCATCAATGGTCAAACGAAACCATATGATTACTCTATTGTATTACATTTCTCATCTCCATGACATGTGGTAATACATTGTGGATAGGTTGAACTTTCAGTTCTTAATGAGTGCATAGCCTTAATTATTAGGTGGTCCATATGAATTGGACTTGATGGACTCACTGCTTGTTATTTTGAAAGATGAGAATTTTTTGCTCTTAATGAATCCATAGCCTCTTTGGTGGTGCTTTTGAGACGCACTTGATGGATTCAACTTCGTGAGAGTGAAGGTGGGCCGCCTTCTATGAAAGAATTAGGCTTTCTTTCTAGAGCTCTCATTAGTATCCAAGGTGTGCACATGGCCATTAAAAGCGCTGATTTGTAATATCGCGGAAATCACAAATATTAGAGAAATACATGTGTTGTAAGGGTCTCATTTGAAAACTTGGTAGTTCAAGAGTAATTCACTACCTAGACACAATTGTTGCCTTACTTCACTATGTATCAATTCAATCATTATGATATTGATACTTAAATGTTACTCTCTCTTTTGCCCAGAAATTGCTCTTTTTTTTAACTCCAACTTTACCATTGGTGGGGGATTGTTGGACAATGACAAACTGAAGCCACAATTGTTTCATTGTGATGTCCCACATCGGAAATATAATATTCCTTTTATTTATTCCCAAATTTCCTAACTGATTTTAATCAGTTTTGATTGTTATTCTTTTAACAAATATTTCCTTTTTTTTAATGCTCTTGATTAGCTATAAACCAAATAGCATAACCTCCACTTTATTAGCAATTCTCTAACGGTCAATTTGTTAAATGTGTAGCTAATAATGATGATTTGTGGACAGGAAAATAAAAAGAGGTTTTTCATTGTTTTGCTATTAAAAAGATGACTGTCATAGTCTTGCACGGGGAGAAAATAATTTTCAATTCTTTTCTTATTATCTACTTCTAAAATTTTGGGCAATTGTTCTGTGATTTCCATAGCCTAAGGCCACGAGTGCACGTGTTCATAGGCTCGTTGTGTTAACCTTGGGGAGCAGTCGGCAAACTAGATTGCATCAAGGTCTAGCCGAATTTTGCTTTCAAGGCAGTGATTTTTCACGGCACAACAAACCTCTAATCTGTGTTATATTTTTCTGTTTTGTACTTCTGACTTCTAGTTTTTTCCAACATGGACGAGAGAATTTAAAATTTTAAAAATTTCAAATGCTTCAATTTAAATTTTTTTATTTTTAAAATTGTGTGTTTAAATTTCATTATTAAAAATGAAAGCAAACTTCTCTAGTAAGTTGCATCACTCTTTACTTCTACCATCACATGCTCAACAAATTGGTGATCTTACTCTTATCGAAAAATATTATTTTTATAATATTTTAAATTTAATATGTTTAAAAGTCATCTTAGGAAAAAATTTGTTGCAAGTTATAAAAACAGAACTAGTACCTTCTAGTCATTTACTTAAAATGTCTTCTGGTTAAGGTCAATTCTGATGGTGCCAAGGTGTTAGAAATTATAGCTGAATTTGCAAAGCCTACTGCACCACTTCCTGTAGCCAATTGTTGCTTGTGTTCCAAAAAAAGTTCACACGTATTTACGTGTCTTCTTTTTTAAATTATTTAAAATTGATTTATAAAAATATGTTAAATTATTAAAAATTGTATTTAAGTTACATGTATTTATGTGTCTCCTTTTTAAAATTATTTAAAATTGAGTACACTTTTTTGTTTAAATTAAATTAATCATATTAAAAAATGTTTTATAATCGTTTAAAATAAGACGATGTTAAATTTTCATTAAATATGATTTCTCCATGATCATAATTTAATTTAGATGATAAAATCAAATTGAATTAATTTAAGTAATTAAGAGGATTAAGTTATCTTGAAAAAAAATTAAAAAAATAAATTAAATTTAACAAATAAATTAGAGGAAAAAATTAATTTAACTATCTTTCTTAGTAAATTAGAGGAAAAAATATTTAAGACTCTTTTTAAGAGAGAGAAGACTTGATAAAACAAGAGAGAAATATTTATGTTTATAATTTATATAAGTTTGGATAGAAAAGAGAGAGAAAGATGGATTATATAACACAGTAATGTTACTTAATTAGAATATATATTTTCCCCCTTATCCCAGGGTTATTGTACTGCATTCAAACTTCTATTTATTCATTTTAGATAATGACACAGTAATGTTAGTTAATTAGTCACTGTTGTTTGTTAACATAGAGTATCATATTCTTCTACTATGTCTTGGCATTTCAAGTACTTTGTTGGAATGCATTATTTGTCAGAGTATATTATAATGCTCTTATTTCATACATATTTTACATAAATGAACTTTGTTTATGGATTCTTATATCATTGTAGCCAAATCTGGCATTGATCCTTCCAACTGTGAAGAACATTATTTTTATATATTATAATTTTAGCTGCTTAATACTCTCACTTGCTTGGATATGACCTATGTCTCATAAGGAAAAAAAATAATTAAATGAGTACTTAATTTTTATATGGTTAAGAAAAAGAGTAAAAAAATATATAAAACATTTGGTGTTAAGAAGCATCAATTCTGAAATTGCTTTTCAAAGACGGTTATTAGTTAATAACCGTCTTTGAATGTTTTTGACATTCAAAGACGGTTATTAACTAATAACCATCTTTGAATGTCAACACAGACATAACATTCAAAGACGGTTATTAGCTAATAGTCGTCTTTGAATGTCAACGCAGACATAGCATTCAAAGACGGTTATTAACTAATAACCATCTTTGAATGTCAACACAGACATAACATTCAAAGACGGTTATTAGCTAATAACCGTCTTTGAATGATTCTTACTTTCAAAGACGATTTTTAAAATTGCTGTCGTAAAAAACAATTTGGTTTTAACGACGTTAAATACAACGACGGTTTAGAACCGTCGTTAAAAACACTTATTAACCGTCGTAAAAAGCCCTTTTTCTAGTAGTGATCACAACACACCCATCCTTCCACAAAGGGAACTTCAGCCATGTGCTCCTCTCACAGGTATTATTGTAACTGCTATTCTTCTGTCTCTCTCTCTCTGCAATGGTCTTTGTGTCACTCTTCTTATTTCTTTGGATGCTTCTCTTCTCTCTCGGGTTTCGAGCTCCCTCTCTCTCTCTCTCTCTCTCTATGTTCTCTGAAGACCGAACCAAATGACCTTCAGAAGAAGAAGATTCACCTTTCTGTCTTCACATTTTGCCATACCCAAATGCCCCCCTCTCTCTATGGGGTGAGTTCCAATTCACAATGCGTTTGTTTCTTCTTGCTTGTGTGTTGCTGCAGTCTCCTCTGCTTCAGACACCTCCTCGCATGCCATTAAACGATTTTGGTTTTCATATTATGAATGGTCAATGAGTAATCCAATATATACTGTTTAAAAGTTATGTAGGAAATATATGCATTTGTATATAGGTTTGGGTATCCCTTGTAGCTTAATTTATTATATTTTGTCTTTGTTGTCTATTGATAAAAGAAAAAAAAAACAGTTTAACAATCTTAGACCCGTTATCTAGAAGTTTGTGGAGAGGAGAATCCGACTCATGTTTACATGCAAAAATGGAAGCTCCTACCAATAGTTATTGGAGAAAGAAGGTTTCAGCTTTATAGACAACATGTCCTTAATTTGTAAAGAATAGTGATATTTGAATATTTCTAATTTATTTATATATTTTATCAACTCTTTTTATTTTTTTCATATTTTTTTTGTCTCATCAATCCTATCAATCACTTATCATTTTTCTCTTTCTATTTCTCTCAAGGGGCTGCGCTATACACCGTTTGATGTTCAAGAATCATTTACCATTTGTAAAATAAAGTTACCAAGATTGTAATTTGTCTTGTTCCATTTCTGATGGTGTAGGAAAATAATTTAAATTTGTAATTTAAATTTTTTAAGATATTGTTTAGATATCAAAAGATATGATCTTATCTTTAGGATTTGTTTAGATATAAAGATAATATTTATAAATTAGAAATTTGTTTCATCTTCTTAAATTATGATGTTATAGATCTCTATATATAGAGATTCATAAGATGAGAATAATCATCAAACATGTAAAAGGAGTCACCATCCTAAATGAGAGAGAAACGTCATGTGAATGGAGGATTTACAAAATTTGTCCTAAAAAACTTTTGTCAAAGTTTTGAAAGTAGGAATGGTGGTCTAAACCACATTAAACAAAATTGTGAATGTTAGCATAAGAATCAAACTATGCTAAATAAATTGGTGATCCTTTCTTTTTCTTATAGTGTTGCGTTCAAGGCCAGCCATAGGCTTTATGTGGAGGTGTGACTGACATATGGTCCATGACTAAAAAAAACTCAATTAAAAAAATCATGTTTGTATATATATATTGTTATTTTTATAACTAAATTGAAGTTTTTTTGTTTTATTTCACATATTTGTTTTTGTTTAAATTAAGATGTGAAATGTGATTAAAAGAATTATTATGTTGTTGTTAGTTTTCTTTTTATGTATTACTTTTATAAGTAGTTTTATATGAATGAGTTTTCATCTAACTGTGACATAAACATGTAATGGATCTATAATAATTTATTTAAAATATTTATTTTTAACAAAATAGAAATACAAATAAAAATATATTTAAGCTTTAATATTAAATGATATTTTGTCAATGATAACTATTACACAAACACATTTAATATTAGTTATAAAAATCTTTTAATATTGACTTTGAACTAACATTGTATCCACTAATGTTAAAAGTAGGACATTTTTAACATCGATTTTTAAATCAATGTTGAAAATGCCTTTCATACTGGTTGTAGAAAGTGTTTTAAAATGTAAAAATCTATCACCTATTACATCCATTGTGGCTTAAACCTATGTAGAAAGTATTTATACATTTTATTTTTGTTCGTTTCAACCTTTTTATTTACCATTCATTAACAAATATCATATGTTTTTTTTACTTGTTTATTTAAAATATATTTCCCTCCTAACATCATTCATTTTATTTTTGCTCACTATAAAAGACCTTATATTTTAACCTATTGATATCCCTTTCTTAATGTAAGAGACAAATGGGCCGGTCACTGCATAATCAGTGAAAACCGATACCTCTCACATAACATTTCTCAATGATTTAATTTTTTTTTTTTTGAAAAGAAGGTTTAGCTTTGTTGAAATTGAGATATATCTTAAATTATCCACCAATATAATTCTCGATCAGTAGTAAAATTTGTGATTTAAACTTATACAATCTTAAATATTTAATAATTGGATCAACTTTTATTTGCTAAAAATATCATTTGAAAGTATAAAAGTCATTCATTATTGAAGTAAAAATTTAAGTATTTTTTAAAATAAGAGTACAATCCATTTATTTTTACCATTCAATACTTGTTTTATTAATATGTTCTTCATTTTAATAAAATAAAACAATCCAATCAAGCATATTAATTTAATAAAATCGAAAATGCAGTTATTCCAGGATTATTAATTAGGCAGCAGAGCACACTCTACACTTACCTTTGATAAACCATAAACTCATTTTTCTTTTGTTTTCGTAAGTCTTTTGAAAACACAATGATTGATGGCAACTCCAAACTCGCAAGTCCTCAGCTTCCTTGGCGTGTAAGAATTAAGAAATCGTCAATGCAACCCGGTGTGTGAGCTTTCTTCTCTGTTTTCTTTTTTAATTCTGACTTTCATATCTGGTTTGTTCCTTTTGTTTATCACCAAAAGAAAAGGCACTCAGCAAAAAAGTAGTAGCACTATTAGTCTATTACTATATATGTTAAATTATTTTTTTTGTTCATAATTTTTTTTTAAATTTCTGTATTTGGTCTTTGAATTTTTTTTATTTTTAGTTACTTAACTTTTTTCATTTTATTTTTAGTTTTTCTTTTTTATTTTTTCCCCTTATTTTGAATCCTTTCAAAAGACTAAAAGTAAACATAGAAAAAAGTTAAAAAGCCAAAAATCATGACGAATAAAAAGTTAAAGAATTAAAACAGATAAAAAATAGTTCAAAAATTAAAATAGAAATTTAAAAAATTTAAGTATTAAAAAATAATAAATCTTCATATATATATATATATATATAGCAATTGCATCGCATCAAACTGTGTTCCCTTCTTTTTCTTTATTGTTTACATTTTTTAATTTTTTTGCCATCCTTTTCCCTTGCTAGCAGGGCAATGTATATGTTAAATATATAATATGTTATATATATAAAAGTAGCAGCAACTGCATCAAATTCTGTTCCCTTCTTTTTCTTTAATGTTTAATTTTTTTTTTTAAATTGCCTTTTCCCTTGCAATCAGAACAATTCCGAAACCTCTCTGTGAATCAAGGTATCAATCGTTTTGCTGGTTCCATCTTGTACCCCAGTACAAAAAGATGGAAACTTTAGCTTCCTCTACTATTCACTCAAACCACAATATCTGTTGTGCTTTCTGGGTGGTGGAGGAGGAGAAGAAAATTGAGGAGGAAACCATAAACCTTGTTGCATTGGTTGTGGCAGTGGTGGCAGGACCATGGCCAGCACCAGTGGCACAAATGATACTTTTGGGATTGGTGTGCAGCAACCAAATAAGATGGTGAGGGCTCCTACTATGAATTTTTTAGATTAACTATATCTATTTTTAATCAATTAGGTGGATTAACATTAATCAATTATTAAGAACTATTCTTTAATTATAAAATTACTGTAATTTATGGTCAATAATTATATTATTATGACTCTAAATTAATTGATGAATACTATTACATTGACCTTCTTCTGATGAGTTGGGCTATTTGATTGATGTCCAGCAAGAGGTTGCTGATCTAATACGATCGTTATTTACTGATAACTCCAATAGACGGTTAATGCAAGAAGGTACACAATCTTGATCTCTCTCTCATATTGATGATTTATAAGTTATAATTTGTATGTATGTTTGTATATTTTTGCACATTCTAAAACTGCTTTAAATTCTTCAATGGGGACTTGGGAAATGGGGAAGGTGATGATTTGGACATTGGAGATGTTCCTTCTTCACTTGCTAGCCTTGTGCCTATTGTCATAGCAGCCCTTCAAATTGAGGAGGAGAATCCAAGAGTTGCCTATCTTTGTGAGTAATTTTCATTGAATTTTGATTATTTTTTTTAAATTTGTTTTATTGATCATTGTTAAAAAAAAAATTGTTCAAAAGAGAAAATTTTGAAAGAATTAAAGAAAACAGTATGGAACTGCAAAAGAGAATAATGTATTGAAAATGATAAACATAATTTTACAAGGAGTAAAATGAGCAGGGGCGGACCTATGGCAAACTGAGGGGAGCCTTGGCCTCCCGGACTTCTTTAAATTAGTTTTTTTTTATATTAGGTAATTTTTAAAAAATAATATTTGGTAATTATTTTGTTCTGTAAATAATATTATCTAGATAGTAATAAAATATTCTATTATTTTGTAATATTCATTGTAAATATAATTGCATTTTTGTTTTTCTAGATAATTTTTTAGTATTATTTATTTTTCTTTTAAATAGTCTTTCTTTTTATAATATTTTTTTTATTATTATTATTACTTCAAAAGTTATAAGTAATTATTAATTTGTAACCAAATAATTTTATTAACCTTTTTAAATTTTACAAACACTATATATAAATTGACAACTTAAATTTTGAAACACATTAATTAAGAAACATCCATCTTCTAACGGACAGATCCAGATTGGCATGCGATGCAATTAATTCTTAGGAAAGAAAATTAGATATTAAGTTTGCCTAAAGGTTTGTCACAATTCGCTTTTAATGTTGTCTTTGTTACAACAACGATTTTTCTACAATGTTTTAACTGTCTGAAAGTAAATTATTCTTCAATGGTTGTTGGTTACTATTGTCCTAAAAAATAATTTAGTGAGTTACATAATTTAATTTCCAGTAGCCTATTCAAGCTTTAACACCCAAATTTTCTTTTACAAGCCTATTTAGCTTTACCCACAACTCTACAACTAAAATAACTCACAACACACACCAATTAATCCACTTGGTTGATCTGGTCAGTGCCTTTTTCTTTTCCTATTTACTAAACAAATTATTTTTCTCTTTGTTAAGTCACTCAATGAGTGGATGCACAGTGAAGTACAAAGACATATGAACACTCTTTCAATTATTCCAAATGATTCACAAGGCTGTAAAGTGTTTGCAAAAGGAAAACTTTCTAAAAGTAGATTTTTCTTTCTTTAGAAGCATAAATTTTTTAAATCACCTAACTATGTTTTTTTTTCTTCCTTGCAATGAAATTTTCGAATGAAGGATGTATTGATGGTAAGCTTTTAGGCTTCAAATTAGTTGTTTATTTTGAAATGAATCAGCTGATCAGTAAAAAAGGAGTTGAATAGTAGTATTTATAAGCCTAATATCAATTGTTTAAAATTTATAAGTTAATATAACACTAATGTATCTAAAGGAAAATTAAAAAAAAGAACCAAAATAATATAATACATTTTAAAAATATAAAAAATCAGAATGAAAATTTTAAAATTTAATGTATATATAAAGTGAAAAATTGCATAACATAAGTGCCATTAAGTCTTTTTTATTATATATGAGAAGAGTGAAAAAAAAAAGAATGGGATATTTTCATGCTTCGATTTAATACATAACAAATCTTTTGAAAAATTAGGATTTGTGTTGTTGAATATTTTACTACAAAAGATCTAAATCTTCCTACTTAAAAGTTGCAAATTGCCAAAATGAGTAAAGAACAGTTTCTTCTGTTATTCCTTCCAATATAATAGGATGGACTATAGGCCAAAATTAAATGGTCCAATCAGTTTATAAGATGGAATTAAATATGTATTTTTATAATTATAGTTTTTATTTTACTTGTGTTAGATTAATACGAGGATGCTGATTCATTGATTGATATAACTTAAGACTATATCAATGTAGTCATCTTTACCTACTATAATCAATGAATGAAATATCAAATTTATCTTATTCTCTTTATAGCTTTATGATAGTCTTTTAGGGTATTTTTCAGTAGGAGTAGAAATATCATTCTATCACAATACCACTAAAGTTGGTTAAAAAGTAACAGATTAAAATGAAAGGCTATATATGTCCAGCACGCATGCAGCTCACATTAAATAATCATTACAACGAATTGGCCATAGGGAAACATGAAATAAGTGGGCGACTGCATCACACCAGAGTGAAGCATAAATTTTCATAGATCTTCAGTGCTTATCTCTTTTATTAATCACAGTCCAAATGAAATACAAAAAATTGCAGTGAGCTGTGGACGACAATAGAACATTGAAACCAAGTTCTGTCACAAAGAACATTGAAACCAAGTTCTGTCACAAAGAGGACTACTTCGTAAACAAGCACAAACATGCAGTAACTAGTGAAGACAAATTAAAAACTAAATTTGTGTTTATATTATTTATGTTACTACTCACAGACGGATCCAGAAACCTATTTGTAGGGCTGTTTTTTTTTTTTTTTTTCCTTTTAAAATTGTTTAAATGTTTATCTTCAAATAAATAATGATTTTTAAGAAAATATTTACTATTTTTACACATAGAATTAAAATTAATTTTTATTTTAAATGATAATAATCTTAATCATTACCATAAAAACAACAAACACACAATTAATTTTACTATTTATAGCCTTAATCATTGCAGTGCACAACTAGTTTTACACTAACTAATTAGCCTTAACTATTATTATAATAATAAAATACACAATTTTATACTAACCAACATAATAATATACATGAGAAGTTCCGGGGGTATAGGACCCCTGCCTGGCCCCTCTAGGTTACTACCATCTATCACCATTTCTGGTTTTTGTTACTATTGATTAGAAAATATTTTCAGTAAATGCATAGATAGATTATCTACTAAAATGACATCCTTACTTTTTTTTTTTTGAATCTACCAAAACTGTCAAAATTGTTCTCATATGTTTTACTTTTACATCAAACTGCACGTGGCTTTTATATGCTGTAAAACTTTTTATTTATGAAAGATGGTGACTATAGTTGTTACTTGTCTGAACTTGTTAATTTCACTACTGATTCTACTCCAGTGGGTTCATTTTCATTCCTCAAAAAATCAACATGTTTCCATCTAGTGTTCAAACTCTCTGATTTGGCAGAAACTAAATCACTTCTATCAAGTCTCCATGAGGGAGATGAACCTCCAACTACTCACTAACCCTCTGATTTGGTCTGATGTTTCACAGAACTCAGAAGAAAAAGGATGTAATAACAAAATGAATATTAGTAAAATATATCCAAAATAAGCCCTTATTGTAAAGTATTACATTGAAGCCAGATTATGTTTGCAGAAATTGTTACTCTGACAGTGAACACAAATTAAAAGTCACCATCTAAAACGAGAAATGAAACAACTAAATAGAATGGAAACATTCTTTGAGCATGTCAAAGGTGTTTTTAACTTATATTTGCGGATGAGTATATGGTACTACTGAGGTTTCTTTGTTTGTTGAATTAGGTCGCTTCTATGCATTAGAGAAGGCCCATGTAATGGATCCATTATCAGCTGGGCGTGGTGTTCGTCGGTTCAAGACTTACCTATTGCAAAAACTTGAAAAGGTACACTGGCTCATTTTATTTTCTTACAGTTATTGAAGTTTTTGAAGGTGCTGAGCTGGTAATGATGGGTGCCTACTGTTCTGTTGATTCATATCTTAAATATTAATTTAAGTCTTATAGGTATTTGTCTTATTCTTTTCAATAAAAATCTTCTTTTCATCAGGAAAATATTAACAATATTAGACAAGGATTATGTTTTGGCTATATAGATTGATCATTTATGAATAAGAACAGCAATCTTTTCGTAATTGCTACCCAAAAAATGAAAATCAACCTGTATTAGACATTTAAAAAAAATTTAATTTGTATGGTTTTAGGCAGGGCCGATCCAAGGATAAAACAACTAAAGTCTATGCTTTAGGCACACCAAAAAATAAATATTTGCTATTGATTTTTATAAAGTAAAAAAGATCACATATGTTGACAAAAGGCTCAAGATATAGCTCTTTCTTTTAAAGTATTTTTTTTTCTTTAAACTTGTTTTAGGCTCTTCTCACAGTTGGGCTGACTCTGGTTGCAGGAAAATGAGCTTACAGTAAGATCTATTGAAAGAAGTGATCCTTGGGAGCTGCAGACCTACTACCAACAGTTCTATGAAAAGAAAATCCGGGATGGGGAATTTTCCCAAAGACCGTGAGGCTTGATCTTAAACTTGTGCTTTCAAGTTTTGTGAATTGTGTTATGATGTCTTATTCTTCTGATGTTGCTGTTGAAGGGAGGAGATAACTAATAATGTTCAGATTGCCACTGTATTGTATGAAGCGCTAAAGACTATAGTACCTCCACAAAAGATTGAGGCTAAGGTTTGTTTTGCTTGATTAGGCTACCATGACTAAAATTTGTAGAATACTTGTAAACTTATTCAGACATGGATTAAGGATGTTGTTTTGTTTATTGCCAGACAAGAAGGTATGCTGAGGATGTTGAGCGTAAGAGGGGACTATATGAACACTATAACATCCTTCCATTATATGCTGTTGGTGTTAAACCAGCAATCATGGAACTTCCCGAGGTTTGTATGTCTGGGGATATATATATATATATATATATATATACACACACACACACATTGTTTGTTTTGCTTCTGCTAACTGTATAATCTCCCTGAAAATTTTAAATTTTAATTTTAAGATCAAAGAAGCATTTATTGCTTTACGTAGAGTGGATAATCTTCCAATGCCCATAATTCGAGCAAGACCTGATACTTTTCATGATGATTCCACAATGCCTACGGATAGGCTTAAAAAAGTGAATGATATACTTGATTGGATTGCCTCAGTTTTTGGGTTTCAGGTAATGAATATCCACCCCTGCTTCTATATTTCCCATTTTACTTGGATTGAAAATTGTCCTGTTTACAAATGCAGGTATGAATTAGGTGCCACGCTTATTATTAATCCATAATAGTTGGGTTCTAGGTTTAAGATGGTGGTGGATGAAGTGACGTAGATAGAACTCATTATAGGGTTTTTGATTGTTGAATTCATAGAAGAACTGGAATCACGGTTTTAGTTTTTACTTTTTAATAAAAGGAATCAAATCTTTAACGGCCTGGGGTAAGTTTCACAAGCAGTGGATTGAAGATTTAAAGTATATGTTTGGTTAAGCAAATTTTAGAGAAATAATGGTTTCGATACCAGAAAAACTGAAATAATGTTTTTTTTTTAATCTTACCAATTTCTTGAGAGAGCTTTTGAAATAATGGTTACTTCCACATTAGAATTCGATGGAATACTAAAAATAACAAAAATTATGCTTAAATTATTACTTTTCGTAATATTAATGCTATCTAGATAACAACAGTATGGCATACTTACAGAGTTGCCGTGAGAATATATAGAATTTTAGTGTAGTGTTCTTGAAGTTTAATAAGCATGCACTGATAGTAAAATTTTTTTTGTACTGTCAGCGAATTAGATATGATCTTTGGTATGACTTTTAAGGTTGTTATTATAGAAGTCAACAAACTTATTATACGTAGTGACCGGCAATATAAAAAACCCTTACATATACATTGTCAATACAATATTATGTCATGCTCATTTCTGGTGAATAATCTGATCAAATGTTTGCTTCTATTTCGTGATACCAAGAAAGGAAATGTGGCTAATCAAAGGGAGCACCTCATACTATTACTTGCCAACATGAATATAAGGGACTGGGCTGAATCATCTTATCAGGTGAACTATTATTTTCTGCAAAAATCTCGTGCTTCAAGGTTTTTTTTTATATTTAATGGACAAGGTGATGCTAAATTTCAGTGTTGTACTTACACTTCCACTTATTATATTAAAAGCTAACAAGAATCTTGTTGCAGCTCCATGAAGAAACTGTAGAAAAGTTGATGGCAACAATTTTAAAAAATTATGAGTCATGGTGTCATTATGTGCGTTGTGAATCCAATCTTAGGTAATTGAATGATATATTGTCAGATAATAAAACTCAAGGATTAGCACCTTTCCAGAGTATGTTTGGATTAAGATGTTGGGAAAGGGAAGGGAAGGTTAAGTTTTCAATTTGAATTAACATTTTATTTTTGAAAATTTTTAAAATGAAAGGAAAAAAAAGAAATATAACCATGTAAGCTTCCAGTCACCCCTTATTATTTTTAGTAAATGTTTTTTACTCAATTTGATTAAAACCGTAAAATTAACCCTCCTTCCCCTTTCTCTCCAAACCCTTGCATCCAAAGCATACTCTTAATTGTGCTTCATATAATGTTTATATATACAAAAAAGAGCTCTTTGGTTCATTTTGGTGTATGATTTTTTCTACACTTAATAGGTATCCAGAAGATTGTGACATACAACAGATAAAGCTGATTTATATTGCACTTTATCTTCTAATATGGGGAGAAGCTTCAAATATTCGCTTTATGCCTGAATGTCTTTGCTATATTTTTCATCATGTAAGTTTTCTATTAGTGTCTGTCACAATAAAAAAATCTGCCTGTCAAACATTGTTAATGGCAGCATTCATTCTTCTGCAGTGCTGCCCTGTAAGTACATCATCTTAGTCTTATGCTTTAATACTTATAACAAATTATAACAAACTTATGCTTCATTATGTTAAAAAAAATGTTTCTCATGGCACTTCTTCTAAACTATCATCATACCATCTTTCTCACCTCCATCAGCAACACTACATGATATCGGGTCATCATACTGCTATCAACATAGACATTACATGATATCGGATCCAAAATTGACCCAATATTTGCACACATTCAACCTGTTACAGCAAGACTTTAAATAAAGAACTTACAAGTCCCTCATTGGGTGAAATAAACAGTAAATTATGGATACCTAAAACTAGGCATCATTAGTTAACTATTTCTGAGCACAAATGACCATTAATCAATTTTACAAGCAACAACAAAATCTTCAAAGATATTTTATGACAGTAGAAAAATCTCACACTGCCAACAACATCAGACCTATTCTGAACATGCGTCATGTATCCTCCCAAAGACAGACCTAGTTCCAACACCATTCTTTCTAATTCTAGCACTGATCCTGACCCAGTAGTTACACATATTTTCAATTTCAGTTTCATGTTTTAACAGAGTAACATAACAAGCATTGGCTAGAATGGTAGTTAGCTAGATATCATGTTAATAACTCTCTCCTTTTTTCTCCCAAAGATGTGCCATGAAGTCTATAACATTTTAGCTAAGAATCTCGCTCGTGTGACTGGGAGCACAGACCTTGTAGAAGGACGAGATGATGAACATTTTCTGAGGGAAGTTGTAACTCCTATATATCAAGTTTTAATGAAGGTCAGTATGATGCAGCAATAATTGGAAGGGTTTTGCTGCTTGTTTTCAAATGTTTGCCTGAAACTTGTTTCTGTATTTGGTGAAAAAGGAAGCCAAGCGAAACAACAAAGGCAAGGCAAGTCATTCCAATTGGAGAAATTATGATGATCTTAACGAATACTTTTGGTAAATGTTTCAGTAAAGTTATCAAATAATGAAAACTCTTGTAACGGTGCCAAAAGCTAGTTTTGTTTACACTTGGATGACAAGAAGCTCAAACCTGTCCTTTTCCAGGTCTAAGAAATGTTTCAATGATCTATGTTGGCCATTGAATTCCAAAGCTGATTTTTTTAGGCATTCTAATGAAACACAGACAAGACATTGGGTCCGTATCTATTTTCTCTTTCTCTTTTCCTTTACATTCTCTGTATGTGTTATTTTTCAACATGTTGAATTCTTCTCGCACAATACATAGGTATCAGATGTAGTTAGAATATATACATGAATATTTGGTTTGTTTTTATGCGAGCATATCATTCACTTTATATTCTACGTTGTTTAAATAACTTCTCATCACATGTTAATGACATTTTTATACTCTATGCGAATATGCCATGTAATATCTTATTTCCTCCCCTATATCGAAGAATGATTTTATTGGCTAATACTATTTCATCCCTAAGATATAAACCACCACAACAACAATTAAGCCTTTTGCACGTGCTGGTGTTGGCTACATGTATAGATCAAACGATGCCATACTGTTTTGAAAGATTCACTGAGACAAAAAGCTATAGCAAGAATAATCCTGTAACTACAAATATGAAGTCCCAATTCTCACGGAATGGAACCCTATGATTAGGATACAATTTTTGGGTAAATGAACTTTTTAATTTTATTGGATATTTCAAGGATCATCTCTCCTCAAAGCTAATTTTAAGTTGCTAGGTGGAGGCACTTGAATGCATTTATATTTCCTACATACATTGTGCAGAAAATCTAAATAGAAGAATAGCTGTTTCATTGAAGTGGTGGGGATATTTGAAAAAAATAAATAAATCTCATATATGATAGAACAACCGACTATCTGCAAATTAACCAAAATAAGATTTAAATGCAAATCAATTCATGACAATCTGTTTTATAAAAAATTTAAAGTACAAATGTCAATGACAGGGCCGCCATAGCCAAGTCAGCACTGAAGATGGCAAGAGGAAGCCCAAAACAAACTTTGTAGAAGTTCGTACATTTTTGCATCTGTATAGGAGTTTTGATCGAATGTGGATATTCCTTATATTGGCTTTACAGGTAATTGGAGTAGTTCGACCAGGGCAATTCATTATGCTGACTTTAACTAGATGTATAGAGCTATGGTTAAGTATTGAAACTTCATCCAACTTTGATTTAAATTTTGAAAGTATTTGTTTCAGGCAATGATAATCGTAGCATGGAGTTCCTTGGGACCTCTTGGAGTGTTTTTTGATGTAGATCTCTTGAGAAATGCTATGACTATATTCATTACATATGCTTTTCTCAATTTTCTTCGAGGTACTTGATTCCTATATGTCTGAGTTTTTTGTTGTGCCTACTTTTATAAAATGATTTATTTAGTGAAGAGAAAAGTTGTGAGGATAAAATATCTACCATCTCACTAAAAAAACAATGCCTGATACTTTCTAAACTTTGCAAGAACAAAACATAAATTAATGTCAGGGTATATTGCTGATGGTAGGCTATATAAAAACTTCGTACCCCATTGCCCAGAGGCTCTTCGCGATGCGAAGGTATGGGGGAGGGATGTTGTACGCAGCCTTACCCTTGCATATGCAAAGAGGCTGTTTCCGGATTCGAACCCATGACCAACAAGTCACCAAGGCACAACTTTACCGCTGCACCATGATGGTAGGCTATATGCACTAACAAATTGTTTTCTACACCTTCCAAAAGGAGTCTGTGGAAACCCAGTCTTGACTAAGAGAAGTTGTGGATCAAATACTGAAAAAGTGTAATGATGAAGCAATTTCAAAATGTTAGACAAAGATGTCCACCTTGGCATGTATTGAGAATGTTGAGCAGAAATAAAAATGCATGAGAAAAAGACAGAAAAAAGGAAACAAGAAAGATTCTGAAATTTGGTTGATTATGTTTCTTTGTACAAGCCAAGCACTCATATAGGTGCTGCTATTCAATCAATCCTGAAAGTTGGTGACTATCAGTTACAAAAAACTCTAACAGACTCTTATAACAAATTGAGTAACCAAATAACTAAACTAATTGTGTAATTTCTCAACTAGCTAGTGAGGAAGTGTCTATATACTCTGAAGCCTGCAACTTAGACTGGGTATGTGTCTTGAAAAGCACAGAGACCCACCCCAGGGGTGTCTATTACTGTTTATTTGGAAAGAATAGCTGACATCAAGGCTATCAAATATCTATAGGAAATGGGGTTAATAGTTTCTTGCTTCTCAAGAAACTGAAAAACACCCTAAATCTGCATACTCGCCCTTGCTAACTGTGATAGCTCTGCTCGCTCCCTATCAACCTTAGTTCTCTGTGTCTCCATTGCTTATTCGTAAACCTCTATTGACTTATGTTTTTTACATACAAATTCAAAATCCAAAATGGAAATATTTGTCAAAAGAACCCCTCCATTTTGTTGGAAGTTGTTCAGTTCTTTTGTAAACAACATAGAGAATATTAAAAAAGAATTAAGGTAGCTTTATTCTCTATGTAGTTTCAATAACAATTACTGTTGTCTTATAGTAAATTTTTTCTCATATGTTCAATTGCAGTAACTCTTGATATTATTCTCACATGGAATGCATTGAAGAATATGAAATTTACTCAGCTGCTTCGATATTTTCTGAAATTTGTGGTAGCAGCTGTTTGGGCTGTTGTTTTGCCAGTCTGTTATTCCAGTTCTCAAGTGAATCCACCAGGGCTTTTAAGATTTGTCACCAGTTGGGCTGGGGATTGGGGGAACCAGTCACTTTACACCTATGTCGTTGTATTATTTATGTTGCCAAACATAGTGGCTGCAATACTATTTTTCCTTCCTCCACTCCGGAGAAAATTGGAGCGCTCAAATATGAGAATCCTTACCTTTTTGATGTGGTGGGCTCAGGTCAGTAACACATACATTTATTGGTTTGTTTTTTGCGGAATTACCAAACAGATGCTTCGTGTATTAGTCTTTCCATCTCTTTCTACTTGAAATATGTTTTTCGGAATACTCTATCTAACATTGACTATACTGCAGCCAAAACTATATGTAGGAAGAGGCATGCATGAAGACATATTATCACTGCTGAAGTAAGTGAGAAATTCTTTTTCTTTTTTTATCAGCAAATGTTAGCTGTTAATTTTGTTAGAATGATAGTGTGGGAGGATGTTATGCCACAATGCTCTGATGATAATTCTAGGCCCATTAGAATTGGAAGAGAGCCCAAATGGCTAGACAATTATATCCAGTGAGTAGTGGGACCACTCAGCCTTCTTTTCTTAGGATTACAGCTCACCCTCCATTCTAGGAGTTTCCTATTAGGAGCAGGATCAGGACACCTGTAGGGTGGATCCTTACAAGGGAACAATCCATTTTATGTATTTATGCTCCTTTCTCATTAATGAATACCCGAGAAGAGTTTCAGTCTTTATTTTTGTTTGTTTTCTTATTTGGAGTGTCCCTCTCTAACAAGGCGTTTGACCTAATTGATAGGGCTCTATCTTGAGTCTTATCAGAAGAATTCAAACCCATGACCTCTCCTTCCCTCCTTCCCTTCAACAATTAAGTCAACCTTACAACTCTTAACTGAGAAATTCTTATCAATTTCCTTTCTGCATCCAGTTCTTTTTGTGGTATATGGAAGAGAGTTTCAAGGTGGAAACCTTGGTTTCACTCTAACAACCTTTTGCTCTGCTTCATTTGTGCTCAGGAAATCTTTTCTTAAGAAAGATGATATTTCTAAACAGGACTGACTATTTAGAGGTCCGATTTTTTTGTTATATTAACCAAAGTAGTCATAGCAGCAAGTAGTGCACAGCTGCCACCGAAAGTAATAGTATTATAATAGAAATAGTAAAACAGCAAAAAACCCCACCCCAAGTGTAAGACTGTTTGGGTGAAAAGTTACTCAATTGAGTGTGCAGACCAAACACCCTTCTCACCTAGAAAAACCATAGCTTCTTTGTAGTTTCTCCATTAGCTGCCACCCCCTCTTACAAAGAAAAAAAAAGCTTGTTTTTTTTTTTTTTTTTTTTCTCATCTGTCATCACCTTGTTAGAGTATATATCAATAAGGCATATAGTTTTATTGTAAACTTTGTAGTAGGTCATTTTATTTACTGTATATGTATCTCAATTAGTCACATGATTAGTTATAAGTCACAATCAATGCTGAGTCAGCACTTTAGCTAGCTTCTCTAAGACTCTTCTCAGAGTCTTGAGACTGTAAATATGTACTTCTTTAGAATTCTGTGATAATAAAAATCTTTCAGAATATGTCCATTTTCTCTGAATATACAAAATATATTATGGTGTACAAAGCTTGAGAAGCTTCATCAATGGCTTCTGATCCTCTTAGACCAGATCCTATCTCCACTTTTCCGTCTCATGGTCATGACAGAGGAGCCTCTCTGCCATCTCTGCCAGCTTCTCTTCATTTCTCTGCCTGCCACTGTTTGCCACCTCTGTGTTGATACAATCTACATCGGCTTCTTCGCCAATCAACTTCTCCTATGCAATTTTGGAGAAACTCTGATCAGAATTTTCTGGCTTGGAAGCATCAAGTAGAACCAGTGCTAAAAGCACATCGACTTCATCGATTTGTTGTAAGTCCTGAAATTCCTCTGCAATTTCGTTCACTCTCCAATAACAATGCAGGGATTGAGAATCTTGCTTATCATGCTTGGGAACTTCAGGCTCAACTCTTACATATCTTGGTTGCAGTCGTCACTTTCAGCTTCATTTCTTGCCAAAGCTAGATCATGTAAACTAACTTGGTTTTAACATTGGGACAAGATCCAAACTAACTTCAATTCGCAGACCAAAGCTAGATTGAGTCAATAACACACCAAGCTTCACAATTTGAAGAAAGGAGATAGGTCGATTCCTGAGGTTTTGTTATGCATCAAAGCTTTTGTGGATTCACTTGATTCTATTGGTGATCTTGTGTCTGAACATGAACAGTTATATGTGATTATTGAAGGTCTTCCACTAGACTATGAATCTCTTGCTTCTCTGATTAGCAACAAATTTAAGCTGTTTCCATTTGCTGAATCAGTATTCTACACAAAATATGATTTTTCATCCACCAGGTTTTCCATCACAACATAATTATGCTTATTTGTCTCCTTCCCAAGTTTGCCCCACTTCCCAAGCACATCACCTCAATTATGCTCCGCCTTCTCAATTTCACTCGATGTCACCTTTATCGGTGCCTCTGATGAGTTATTCAAAGGCCTATGAGGCTCACTCTTCTAAGCCTATTGCTCAACAATCTCAGAACTGGTTCATTAATTTTGGAACCTTAACTTGTGACCTCAAACTCAGATAACCTTAGCAATTAATGCTGAACCAATTCAAGCAGAAGAACATGTGTTTCAAGGCAATGGTCAAGGTTTTCCTATACAATCCATTGGCTCTGCATCCTTTACTCTAAACTCTCATCCACATATTACTCTATATCTCAAATCTTTTACATGTTCCTTCTATAACGAAAAACTTAGTTAGTGCTAGTAAATTTGCCAAGGATAATAATGTCTACTTTGAATTTCATCCCTCTCTTTGTTACATCAAATCTAAGGTTGATAACTTTGCCTTACTTCGAGGTTCTGGCTAAATATTGATGGAAAAGAGAAGGAGATAATATGTTGCATTTACAAGATAAAATTGTCCATACTTCTCTTCTCGTCTCTTACTGCCTACACTACTTCACTCATACTCCCAAATCCTATCTTTTGTTTTTCCTTTTGCTTGTCTTATCATTCTGTTTGTTCTCTAAGTCAACCATTAAAAGGGGAATTTGAGATTTTGAGGAAGATCAAGGGAGAAGGAGACATTTTTTATCGAGAAGGGTCGGTGAGATGATGGCACTGTATGGTATTGTAGCAATGGAGCAGGAATACACATGTTAACAAAATCCTCTAGGTTTAAAAAGTCCTAAACTATACTTTTGATCCCTTATCTTTTTCCTAAAATTCTTGTTAGTCATTTTTCTTTTAAACGATTCATTTTAGTCCTTCATCTCTCAAATTTGAGTTAATGTTGTCCTTCTGAAACAATTGTCCTCCTCATAGCATGACCTTGAAAAACACAATGGGAGTGAAGAAAACTTATTACTCACTTTAAGTGTCGTGTAAGTTTGTGTATAGAAACAAGGTTGTTAGAAAGTTAGCGATAACATGTAGGATGTTATTCAACTGAAGGTAAAGTTAAGCTGAATGTTGTTGCATACAGTAACAGCAGAACGATATTTGTTAGGAAGTCCCACATCGCCTGCCTCAATTCTTGGGGTGCAACTTATATATTTGCTGGGCAACTTCACTCAGTACCAATTGATTTTAAGTTGAAATTTAAGATGATATCAGATTAGGAAGTCTCACATCGTCTGCCTCAATTCTAGGGATGCAACTTATATATCTGCTGGGCAACTTAACAGTGGGGTGTTAACATAACCCCCAAGATTGGGAGTTGTGATACAGCATGCTGAAGAATATATCCATCAATTTGTGGATTTATGAAACTATTTTGAGTTTTTGACCCATAAACATACATTTTGGAAACAATAACAGGTCAATTTGTTGATTTATTTTTCAAATTGATCAGACTAATGCATTGAATCAAGGCACCTAAATGCTGCTTATTAATAATTTCATTTATACTTTGTCTTTAAAATATATTTGTTATGGCAGGTATACCCTCTTCTGGATCATGCTGCTAATCAGCAAGCTAGCATTCAGCTACTATGTGGAGGTATTTTATATTTATGAAAATGGTTTTGATTTGATTTTTATTTTGAGTTCAGTAAAATGTGGACACTAAAACACATGCGAGTGATAATGTGGCTATGTACATATATAATCAAACCAACGAAGGTGATAAGGGGCATCTTTACTTTTAACAATGGATGCCAATGCTAACTGACATATGAGTATGTTAATCAAGTAAAAAACATGGCTTCAATGCCAAAATAGGGAGATAAAAATCCTGAATGGCAAACTGAATTTCTTTGTTAAAATATCAATTCAAATTATTTAGAGTGTTAGAGTATCTTCAAAATATTGAGGAAAAGAATTATATATGATATATTAGGATAAACAAGGTTAGGTGTTTGGTACTTAATTTCTGGTATAAGTAGACTGTAGGTTCTTTGTATTTTGTAACACATCAAAATATTCCATTCTATATTCTCTCTTTTTCTCCTTTCTTACCTAAACCATACAGTTTCAACAACTATATTGGGTGGAGCAAATTCATATTTTGTTATTAATAAATAATGTTATTTTAAAATTATATATCAACATTTATATTCTAATTTTATAAATTGAACACAGACACTACCACGGTTACTTCAACTATTCAAGCCTAATGCTAACAATATGGAGTTTTAATACATCGAAGTAGATGAATGATGAATAAATTCAACTTGTGTTTTTCTACTTTCTGATCCTCGAGTGCATTACCATTTCAAGTGCGCTTTTGTTGGTCCACATAGATCACATAGAGTGATATAGTCTAACCAAATCATCTAATTATGGTAATCAGGAACTGCATCACTGCATTAATTATAATAATCCTAACAAGCTTCCATTGTGTCTTAAAAACACATGGTTTCAGCATCTCAGTGCCTCTCCCTCTTCGAAACACATGGTTTCAGCATCTTTTTATTTTGAGCACAAATTTACAAGATCATAGAATCAATTCCCAAAAGATGAACTGTTGAATTCTTGTAATCATGTTTCATGTATTTTACTTTTTCCTCCGTGTTATGAACTAATGATTGTATGAAACTGACCAAATATTTTTTAAATTGTACTTCATTAAATTTTTTTCTCCTTTCACTAAATTAAACTTTCAATAGATATTGCCCCTTGTTGGACCCACAAAATTAATCATGGGATTGTCTATAGATAACTATCAGTGGCATGAGTTCTTTCCAGAAAATGGTAACATTTAATGTCCTTTTCACTATCTTAACTCCGTGTTCTGTCAGATTATTCAACTAACACTCTTTAAGTGTTACAGGTCAGACTCACAATATATGTGTTGTCTTTGCAATATGGGCTCCAATTATCCTAGTGAGTTGCAAATTTCTAGTTACAAACTTTATCTTGTTCCATTACTTTGGCTTTAATATTTTTGTTGATTATTTCATTTCACTCTTATATCTTTTATTAATGTATATAGGTTTATTTTATGGATACTCAAATATGGTATGCTATATATGCCACTCTATTGGGTTTCATTGTTGGAGCCTTCAGCCATTTGGGAGAGGTTAGTGGCATGTTTATTGCAATATTTTATATTGAACCTTTGTAATTTGCCCCTTTTGTGATGTGATTTCTTCTTAGAAACCTGCATTATTTGTTACTAAGCTATATCATAAAACTTATCTTTACATGATTTTTTTTCCTGAAAGATTTGAGTTATTGCTTGGGACAATGATAGTACTAAATTCATGCTGAAGGTAATACTTTTCTGGCTATATGGTGCATGAATACAGCAAAATTGGTATACATGTCAGATACTGATATGCGTGCTACTGAGTTGCCTCGGTATCAAAGCATGATTGTCTTATCTTCAAACAACGTGATTCTTTTAATATAATATTTTAAAATAATTTTTATTACAATTAGTCTTTTTAATTGTTTTTTCAAGAGATTAATGACCAACAATAATATGACGATGATAGCAAACCAATATTAATATCGGCTATATTAAGAAAAATAACGAAATCAATAAAAATAAATTAATAACATATATAATGTACCTATATCGATCATAATATTTTTAAAATTGTACTACTTATGTATTGTATCTTATTGCACCCAATACTATGCCCATATATGCATACGCATTTTTGGTGATTTTCTACTAACATTTTGCATCTCTTAGATAAGGACAGTAGAAATGCTCCACTCCAGATTTCAATCTGTACCAGGAGCTTTCAGTCTGCGCTTTTGGACTGGAAAAGACAGAAAGACTAAACAAGTGGAATTGGTATGTGTACATTGAAATTATATAACTGCATAGAAGCTAATAAATATCTATCTGGAGTCTTACAATGGAGTTTATCTCTCACAGGCTGAGACATATGAACGAAATAATATTTCATACTTTTCTCAGTTTTGGAATGAGTTTATAAATTCTATGAGAGTGGAAGACCTCATCAGTGACAGGTCCATACTTCTGCATGCCTGCATTACATATCTTCCATTAGATTCCTGAATTTCAACCAATTCTGATTGTATCACTTCAGTATTAATTTTCCAGGGACAGAGATTTTCTTCTAATTCCATATAGTTCAACTGAGGTTTCTGTCATTCAGTGGCCTGTATTCTTGCTTACCAGTAAGGTGTGTCATATGAGTGGTTCCCTACAGCCAAATGTTTATCATAATTTAATGGACGACGTACGATTGTTTTGCTTCCTTTCTAAATCACTTCAATATGTGATAGATTCCAATAGCAGTTGACATGGCAAAAGATTATAAGAAGAAAACTGATGACGATTTATATAAAAAGATTAGGAGTGACGGATATATGTTTTCAGCAGTTATTGAATGCTATGAGACTCTAAAGGACATCATACTGAAGCTTCTGCTAGATGAAGAAGATAGGCAGTAAGAGAGAAATACTTGTATAGCCTCTGTTCACTCATTTAATTTTCTTATTGGAATCCTCAAGAGTATTTTGGGTTTCTTTTCGTGTACGAGACAGGGCTGTGAGCAGTATATGCACTAAAGTAGAACGGTGCATACGAGAAGAAACATTTGTCAAAGAATTCAAGATGAGTGGCTTGCCTTCACTCATTGAGAAGTCGGAGAAGTTATTAACTCTGCTGGTAGTTTTTTTTCCATCATGCTTCCTTTTTTTTCTCAGTATATTCCACTGCCCTCTTGCTAGTCTTATTTTGGTCTTATAAATATCATTTTTCTTACCACAGCAATCTGATGATGGCAAACTAGACTCCAAGATAGCCAATGCCTTGCAAGATATTGTAGAAATTGTCATACATGATGTTATGATCAATGGCCATTTGTATGTTAGAAACAGTGACTGGAGCTTTGGTTTACTTTTTACACTATAATAAGTACTGCTTTACAATATAGACTTGGTTCTGCTTTTTCCAGTTTTCTGCAAAAATCTCAGCAACATCATGTAAAGCGAGGGGAGCAGTTTGTCAACATCAACACTTCTTTTACACACAATAAATCAGTGACGAGAAAGGTTTTTTCTTGAGAAATATACTTAAGTGAATACATTGCATTATTCTTTTTGCATCTGCTGTTGTTGACGAGTTTCTGTTTCTTCTCTGTAGGTTATTAGGCTTCATTTGCTTTTAACAGTCAAGGAATCAGCCACAAATGTGCCCCAAAATCTAGAAGCCCGCCGCCGTATTACATTCTTTGCAAACTCCTTATTTATGAATATGCCAAAGGCTCCCAAAGTTCGGGACATGTTGTCCGTCAGGTTAGTCATTGTGATAGACTAATATATTGAAAAGAAAGGAAAAAAAACTAGAACGAGTATTGAATAATGTGAAGGACAAACTCATGTATGGGGATTTACATAACCCACCACCTCATGCAAGAGTCCTTGCTTGGAGCTCAGCTTGGAGCTTGAAGCATGCACAAACACATTGGTTCTACTCTATCTTGTGTTGAAATTCAACTTTATATTGGAAGAATGAGGGCAACAAGAACCAAACTCTTGATCTCTTGGTGTGGAATATTTTTCACTTATTTGAAATTGATACAATTGAGCAATTATAAATAACAAGAGATTAATTTTGTACACTAATCTAGGCTGCCTGAATATCATGGAATAATCTTTCCTATAAATACAAATCCTAAAAAAGAGAATGATCGAAGGATATAAAACAAATTCTAATTAACCACAAATTCTAAGTAAAGTTGTCCAACAGATATATAAGCTACACCCCAAGAACTGAGGCAGGCGATGTGAGACTTCCTAACATGCCTAAACTGTTTTTACTTAAAATATATAGTTTTTTACTTTTTTATAGAAGCAAATCCTATCCGTTTCTTAAAAAAGTGTTTTTTTAGAAGCCCTTATTTTAAAATTGTTTCTTTTAAGTTTAAACGAACTCACTGTAAATGTACAAATCAAATCGCATAATTCTAATTGATTTCCACAGATCAAATCCATGATTTTGATTGCTTTTCCTTAATTATCAACACTACTCCCTCAATCTGGGTGGTAGATGTTTATCATTCCCAGATTAGAACTCAACTAATGCTTTCATAAGATTTTCTTGGGAGAGCTTTTGTTAATTTTCTCCTTTATAATGCAATGGTCAATTTTCTCCTTTATAAAGTGTTGATCAATCTCCAGATGCTTTGTCCTATCATTGAAGACTGGATTCTTCAAAATGTTGATAGAAGGTCACACAATATCCTCGTTGTATAATGGGTAGGAATTTTGATCTCGTCCAGCATCCTCTTTAGCAAAACTCCTTCACAAATACCTTGTGCCATGACTCCAAGTTCAGCTTCTGCACTACTTCTGGTCACAACAAACTACTCGTTGCTTCTCCAAGTAACCATGTTTGCCGATACAAAGGAGCAATAACAATTGTAACTTTCTTTTTTGATGTGCATCCTGCCTAATCTGTGTCACAGTTGTTAAAGTTTTTTTCTTTTTAAGTAGATTCCCCTGCCTGGTGTTACCTTAACATATCGTAGGAGGAATGACATGACTATAATTTTCTCCATTTTCCATTTTTGGAAGTTAGAGTCTCCTTTCTCAGGAATTTTGAAGTTTCCCATGAGATAGCATTCCTTTCCTTTTCCTTTTGACCTCTCCCATTGGATTTAGTTCCGATAAATCAATTTTTGGCTAATGATAGGAAGTGCAGACCTTTCAATCCAACTGGTAAGGGTACCAGCCTCCACCTTGGGCGAGCCTTTTCGATTTGTTGCTTGCATGGTTGGGTCCACAAGAGAGACTAGAGATGGTTCAGATCAAGCTCTGATACCATGCCGAAAAGTAAATATTTTTCACTTATTTGAAATTGATACTATGAGGAAATTATAAATACGAAGAATGACTAAGATACTAATCAGATGTGTATTTTTTTTTTTTATTACTATTGCCTTTTGTTGTCAGTAACAATTGCAACCCCACTTATTGTGCCTGCATGCACGTATCAACAAATTATTGACTTTCCCAAATATATGGATGATTAATTATTTACTTTTGTTGAGAGAGAAATATTGGAAAAAGTTAGTGTGTAAAGCTAAACACATTCTGGATTGATTTACTATGAAGTAAGGCGTACTAAGGTGACAAAATAACTAATATCTATCCTAAATGTCTGTAATTAATCATTCTATTGTAACCAACATATATACACGTGACTGTATATTCTAATAATGCGAATTTTCTATCAAATGTTAATATCTGAGTTTTGCTTCAGTATTCTGACACCCTATTTCAAAGAAGATATTCAATATTCTGATGAGGAAATCAATAAGGAAAATGAAGAGGGAATATCAATTTTATTCTACCTAACCAAGATATATCCTGGTGAGTATTATTTTTATATTCTTACTTACATTACTTCCCCCTCTTTACTACATGTGCACTCATTTACTGTGTGACATTAATGTACTGTAGATGAATGGTCCAATTTCCATGAACGACTAAAAAGTGAAGAAGTTCTTGAAGAAAATAAGGAGGAGTTAATTCGTCAGTGGGCATCTTACAGAGGGCAGACACTTTATCGTACAGGTCTCGATTATAATGAACAGTATATTTTTGTTGCTAGATATTTGAATACATATTCCACTTTAAATGTTATTTTTCAAACTTTTGTTTTTGCTAGTGAGAGGAATGATGTACTACCGACAAGCAATGATCCTTCAGTGCTTCATAGAATCTGCGGCAGACATTGGTTATTTCTCTATTTACATACTGTATTCAAGTTCAAATCACACAGAAGCCCTTTATATACGTCGTTTCTCTTGCAGCTCTCTCTGAAGGCTATTCCGAGACAAATAAGAAGCTACTCGAAGAAGCACAAACTATGGCCGATTTGAAGTTCACCTATGTTGTTTCTTGTCAAGCGTACGGTTATCAGAGGAAGTCCAAAAATGCTAGAGACAAAAACTGCTATATTAACATTCTCAAACTGATGTTAACGTGGGTCAATACAACCATTTGCTGAACATTACAAGTTCCTTGAATATTGTAAAATAACAATGGGATTGACAATGGAAAAATAGAATATTCCATGCAGGCATTCATCCCTTCGTGTTGCTTACATAGATGAAATAGAAGAGAAGACAGAGGATGGGAAATCTCAGATGGTTTATTTCTCTGTTCTTATCAAGGGAGGGAAGAAATATGATGAAGAGGTATGGACAAATGATTCTCGTTTGATGTCTTATTGTGAGTTGCGCTTTTGTCATATTTACTTAAATGTTAAAAATTTAATTTTAGTTCTGTATAGTTGCGCCTTGAACACCAACCAGTCATGCACTCATCGTATAGGAAAGTCTACTGCAAAGTCTGACCATGACTATTGAGGGGGTGTGCTGGTTTGAGATTTTAACATATTATCTAGACATAAAAAAAGTCTTGTGAATTTTAAAAGTGTTCGGCTGTGACCAAAATCCATATGAAAGTTTATTCTATTATTTTTTGTCCTATGCTTATATAAAGCAAGGATGCCCTGTATTTTAACAAGTTTCCACTTGTATATTGCATCAGTAATAAAAACTTTCTGTTTTCCCTCCCGTGGATATAGCCTTACTCAAGGGTGAACCACGTAAATTTTGTGTGTTCTTTCTCATCTTTCTCTCTTTTCACCTTGCTGCAAAACTCTTGTATGACATTCTGTACAAGTTGCTGCTGCTGTTCTTGTTTGTTCTTCATCACTTCCATAACAAACTGGTATCAAGAGCTCAAGTTGCGATCAAGGGAATTCAAGATTCTTGTCTGAATACAAAGATCAAGCTGCGGGAGTCTTGTTTCTGGTTCTTTCGCTGCTTCACTGTATCAAGAACACTCAAGAAATCATGTCAAACACTATTAGGATTGAAAAATTCAAGGGAAAGAACAACTTCAATCTATGGCGCATCAAGATGCATGCTTTGTTAAAGGAACAACGTGTCTGGGCTCCTGTTGCTTTTGCATCTGTGAAGAAAGAAGTGGCTTCTGAATCAAAAGAAAAGGTCTCTATTTCAAAGACTGAAGAACTTGCAGAACAAGAAAAAAAAGGCTCACTCACTAATCTTGCTTTCCTTGTTTGATGAAGTTTTATATGAAGTTGTAGATGAAGAAACTGCAAGTGGCTTATGGCTCAAGTTGGAAAAGGTGTATATGACTAAGTCAATCTGCAACAAGCTCGTCTTGAAGAGGCGTCTGTTTGGTTTACACATGAAAGAAGGTACATCTCTTAAGGATCATCTTGATGAATTAAGTTCTATTTTGATAGAATTAAGAGATATAGATGTTAAGATAGAGGATGAAGATGCTACCATGATTCTGTTAGCCTCTCTACCATCATCATATAAGAGCTTTGTCAATTCTCTTAGTGTTGGTAAGGAATGTGTCACCATGGAGGAGGTGAAATCCAGCTTATACTCAAGGGAACTTTGATCTAAAGCACCCGAAAATTCTAAAGAATCAAATGGATCTGGTCTGGTGGTCTCTAACTCCATCAAGAACATCAAGAAAAAGGTGTTCAAAGGAAAGAAGAAAACTCATGTCAATCAAAAGGACATCTGTAACTACTGCAAGGAGCCAGGTCACTGGAAAAAGGATTGTCCTATGAAAAAGGGCAAACCATCTGCTGTTATTACCAAGGAAGGTTCCACATCTGAAAATGAGTTTGTTCTCTCAGTTGCTGATCATCACCAACATTCTGAAAATCGGTGGATATTAGACTCTGGTTGTTCCTTTCATATATGTCCTAACAAAACCTAGTTTGACACCTATGAAGAGAAATCGGGTGAAAATGTCTTCATGGGAAATGATGTCTTATGCAAGACAATTGGAATTGGCACAATAAAAATCAAGAGGCATAATGGAATTATCTGAACATTCACTGAAGTTAGGCATGTTCCAGAGCTGAAGAAGAATCTAATCTCCATAGGTATTATGGATGGAAAGGGGTTCAAATGCAACACTGAAAATGGGGTCATGAAAATTCAGAAAGGCTCTACAATGGTCATGAAGGGTATAAAGAGGGGTAATCTCTATATACTTCAAGGTACAACATGTGTTGAGGATGGTCTAGTAGCTTTTGCATCAAGATCCAATAAGAGCATACCTGACTTAACTCAATTGTGGCACATGAGGCTAGGTCATATGAGTGAAAAAGGTATGATGATACTTCAAAAACAACAACTGTTGGGAAATCAGAAATTGGATGAACTTAAATTTTGTGAGCACCATGTTTTCGGCAAGCAACATAGGATTAAATTTCCTAAAGCAATTCACACCACAAAAGGAACTCTTGATTACATTCATGCTGACTGCTGGGGGCCTACAAGAGTACCTTCACTAGGTGGTGGAAGGTATTTCCTGTCCATAATTGATGACTACTCAAGGATGACATGGATCTACATCACGAGTCAGAAGAGTCAAGCTTTCAAATGCTTCAAAGAATGGAAGACGCTGATTGAAAAACAAACTGAAAGGAAAGTTAAAAGACTCAAAACTGATAATGGCTTGGAGTTTTGCTCAACAGAATTTAACAAATTCTGCAGAGATGAAGGGATTGCTAGACAGCTTACTGTTAGGAATACTCGTCAGCAAAATGGAGTTGTTGAACGCATGAACAAAACACTCTTAGAAAGAACAAGATGTCTATTGTCTAGTGTTGGTCTCAATAGAAGTTTTTGGGAAAAAGCTATCAATACAACTTGTTTTCTAATCAATAAAACACCCTCTACTGCTATAGGACTTAAAACTCCTATTGAAATCTGGAATGGCAAAACAACAAACTACTCAAATCTAAGAGTATTTGGCTGCAATGCCTATTATCATGTCAATGAAGGAAAGCTGGTACCTAGATCAAGAAAGGGTCTGTTCATGGGTTATGGTGATGGGGTGAAAGGTTATAGGATTTGGTCACCCTCTGAAAGGAAAGTTCTTCTAAGCAGAGATGTAATTTTTGATGAATCACATCTGCTCCATCCAAAAATTGAGGTTCCAATTGCTGGAACACAGAGCTGCCACTCTCCTCAAGAAAAGGATGTAGAATCTACAACCAAAGACTCTAAAAAAAGGGGTCATACAGATACATCTCCTATTCCTCAAGAAGGTGAGAAATTAGAACATTCCAGTGCAAATGAGGCTCATCAGAATGCTGAACCCGAGCCTACACAGTTCAATTCAGGAATTAGTCAGAGACCTAAGAGGGTCAGTAAGCCTCCTGAGAGATATGGTTTTGAAGACATGGCTGCCTATGCATTACATGTAGCTGAAGAAATAGATTCAAATGAACCTGCCACGTACAAAGAAGTTATTAATCATCCTGAAGCTGAAAATTGGTTGTTAGCTATGAAAGAGGAAATGAAATCTCTATATAAGAATCAAACCTAGAAACTTGTTGAACTACCTAAAGGAAGACATGTGGTAGGTTGCAAATGGATATTCAAGAGGAAACTTGGTCTTTCAGAAAAGGAAGGGATAAGAAACAAGGCTAGGTTAGTTGCCAAGGGATTCGGCCAAAAAGAAGGAGTAGATTTCAACGAAATCTTTTCACCTGTGGTCAAACATACATCCATCTGGATTTTGCTTGCTATAGTGGCAAACCAAGAGTTGGAACTTGAACAACTTGATGTCAAGACTGCCTTTCTCTATGGAAGATTAGAAGAAAATATTCTAATGAAACAACTTGAAGGGTTTGAAGTTCAAGGAAAAGAAAGGTATGTTTGTGTTAACTCATTGGCAAGTGTACCAAATTGTCACAAGTAGTAAAGTACTCGGAAATCCGAGTGTCGAATCCACATAGACTTTGTTTGTACTTAGATTAATGTAAACCCAATTTAAAAGCAATAGATAAAGAATTTAAAATAAAGATAAGAAAATATAGTAGATAAGATAAAGATTTAAAAGAAAGGATAAGAGATTTAAAGATAAAAATAGAAGATAGGGAAGATAAAATATTTAAATTAAGATATGATAAAGAAAATAGAAGATAAAAGATAAGATAATAAAATTAAAAGATAAAAATAGAAGATAAAAATAAAATAAAATCAAAATTTGATAAGGTTGGGACCTAGCCTGCCTTGTTTGCCTAGGATGCATGAATTTATGATTTTTCTTTATCAATTTAGGTGATTCTATTCTACCCACATCTGTTCAATTACTTGTCCCTGATTCCTCACGATGACAAGCCTATTTTATTTATCTATCTTCCAAATTCCTTTGTAAAGACTCAACAAATAAAATGCATGAAGAATGAATTATAGATGTTTGCAAGAATGCATGGGCATAAAATTATCATTCTATTCCTAGCAACGTTTTTCTTATGAAATCCTTTCTTTTTGTTTTATTAGGAGTTACCCTCTTTCGAGCGTCTAACCCCTAAAACCAATACATGCATACATTCTTTAAATCTTATTTAGAAGTTACCCTCTCCTGAACGTCTAACCCCTAACAAAATATAAAGATAAATAATGCAAGATAAAAACAGAAAAGATAATAGAATGGAAAACACCTTTGCATTGATAAATAGTGAGTACATCATACATCGCTAGGCTTTAAGGCCTGCCAGGCCCTAACTAGAGGCTTAACCACTCATGACCATTGAGGGCTTTACAATGAGAAGGGGGTGAAAGAAAGAGAGGGAGTAAATGAAACCCCTAGGAGAGGGGGTTCTGTGGTGTTTTTCTCTTCCTTGGCTTGACTCTCTTTTTATAACTGTTGGAGTGGACTTGGGCCTGATGCTAGAAATCTTCCTTTTTGATATTTTTGATATCTTTTGGGTTTGTTTTGCTTGTAATCATATCTTCTTGAGATTTCTTGATATTTTGGATATTTTCTGGATCTTTTTCTCTTTTAATCTCTCATTTTTATATCTGCAAGCCATAAATAAGAAAAATATCAAATCTTAATATTTAAGCCAAAGATAACTGCTAAATAAATATTTTTAAAGATATTTTCAATATATTTTTATCATCAAAATAACTCATATTTAGCAGTTATCAGTTTGTTAGCAGCAGAGGTCCTTGTATGGTTTGAAACAATCTCCAAGGCAATGGTACATGAGGTTTGACAGCTTTATCACCAGCCTAGGATTCAAGAGAAGTCTCTATGACTACTGTGTTTATCACAACAAGGTGGAGGATGGATCAATGATCTATCTTCTACTCTATGTAGATGACATGCTTAGTGTAGCAAAAAACATGTGTGATAAACAAAATCTGAAGATCCTCCTGAGTGGTGAATTTGATATGAAAGATCTAGGGGCTGCAAAGAAAATCTTAGGAATGGAGATCTATAGGGACATAACTCAGAAAAGGCTATTTTTGTCTCAAAAGGATTACATTCAAAAGATACTTGTGAGATTTGGAATGACAGATTCTAAACCTATCAATACTCCCCTTTCAGAAAAAGAGAAGTTGTCTGCTATGATAAAGGTTCAAGCTCTGGCTGATCAGGACTATATGTCAAAGGTTCCATACTCAAGTGTTGTTGGCAGTCTCATGTATGCCATGGTCTACACCAGACCTGACCTTGCTTATGTTGTTAGCATGATTAGTAGGTTCTTAAACCAACCTCAAAAGGAACATTGGAAGGCTGTGCAGAGAATTTTCAGATATCTTAAAGGGACTACAGATGTATGGTTGATCTATGGATCTAACTCAGATTGTTGTCTCACTGGCTATTCTGATGCTGATTTTGCTGCTGATCTTGTCAAGAAAAGGTCCCTAACAGGGTATTCTTACACCCTTGGTGGCTGCTTGGTGAGTTGGAAGGCAACACTTCAACCTTCTGTTGCCCTCTCAACTACTGAGGCTAAATATATGGCTCTTACTGAAGCTGCAAAGGAAGGAATTTGGCTGAGAGGTCTGATAAATGATCTCAGAATTAATCAAGAATATGCTAACATCTACTATGACAGCCTTAGTGCTATATGCTTCGCCAAGGATCAGGTTCATCATGATAGAACCAAGCATATAGATGTTAGATATCACTTCATTCGGTCAGAAAGAAGAATCAAAGTTCATAAGATTAGCACTCTGCACAATCCTGCTGATATGTTCCCAAAGCTAGTTCCAAAGAGCAAGTTTGATCACTGCTTAAGCTTGCTCAATGTAGATTGTTGAGGATAAGATCATGTGTGCTTGGAAGGTGCAGTTTGTGTTTTATATGGATATTAGTTCAAGGTGGTGAATTGTTGGGCTGTGACCAAAATCCATATGGAAGTTTATTCTGTTATTTTTTGTCCTCTGCTTATATAAAGCAAGGATGCCCTGTGTTTTAACAAGCTTCCACTTGTATATTGCATCAGTAATAAAAGCTTTCTATTTTCCCTCTCGTGGATGTAGCCTTACTCAAGGGCGAACCATGTATATTCTGTGTGTTCTTTCTCATCTTTCTCTCTTTTCACCTTGCTGCAAAACTCTGTGTATGACATTTTGTACAAGTTGCTGCTGCGGTTCTTGTTTGTTCTTCATCACTTCCATAACAAAAAGACTATATTGTGATGCATACAATTAATTCATCCAAACAAGTTGATTAAAGAGGGAAAAATAGAAAGATCTTTGACCTGACTATAGAGAAGGTGTGTAGGATTAGAAGAAAGAGCTAGACAATAAAGTATTTTACCAATGTCTTGTACATTGCCTTCAACAATAAGAGAAATAATCATGTTTGATGGGAGAAAGAAAAGTTTAACAACCCACAAGAAAGTATCAAGGGTTTCGGTGGGATTATTGAATGGGTGCAGCATTTATACATTCCACTAAGAAGTCACACAAAATCTATCATACAAAATAGTTCATCGAAATTTGTATGTTTTTTAATACCAGATGACTTTTTGTAAGTTCTAACAAAAGTCTCAATTGAATATGACCAAATTATGACATCCTGTTGTTTAAAAAATTTGGATAATTTTGATTGAATACCACAATTTATTTATATTTGGATAGATTACCATTTTGGTCCTTGAATGTGTAAACCAATGACAATTTAATTTGGTCCATGAAAGAATGAAAATTTTGATTCAGTCCCCAGAATGTGTAAAAAGTGCAAAGTTATGTCTCATGTACAATTTAATGATAAATTAGTCCTTGAACTTTATAATTTAATGTAAAATTGGTCCTCAAAAAATACAACTTAATATCAAATTGGTTCTTGACTATTATAAGCAGGACAAATTATTGTACTTTATTTATGCATTCATGGACTAAATCAGAATTTTCATTCTTTCAAGGACTAAATTGACTCCAATTTACACATTTAGGGACCACCATGATCATTTATCCTTTATGTTATTTAAAAGTCTTGATTGAATATCACAAGAATTTTTTATCACAAATAAGTCTTTTAAAATCCTTTAATTAATCTCTCATTGCAAAATTGGGAATGTAATTGAGGCAAGCCCACTGTGGGAGAAGCCGATCAAGACCTCTAGTAGATCCAAAAGAAAGACCCAGCCTCCTCAACGGATAAAGAACTCCATTTAAAATTTTTGGATAAAATATATTTTGTCCCTGTATTTTCTATGAAGCTTGGTTTTAGTCCCTCTACTTCAACTTTGATCAATTTGGTCCCTAAATCTTACAAAAGCAGTGGTTTTAGTTCCTAAACGATGTTAATGTCGTCTTTGACGAGGGAGGAAAAACACTGATTTTTTTTTGTAAAGTTCAAGGACTAAATTAATTGATTGAGATAATTTTTGGTATCTAGACTTCCAACCTTTGCTTCCTGTTCCCTCATTAATGGGCCCTTTTTTTTTTCTTGTAATAATCATCTTTAGTACATATGTGTTTGGGTATAGTCTTTTGCTGGTAATGAAAATTTACTGAAGTTATTTTATTGCCTTTGTTCTTTTCTTCTTACCCTAATTTAGCCTAACAATAGTAGAAGCTAGCCTATCAGTAACGAATCAAAAGTTTCTCTAGAATCTATTTGATCTTTTCCACAAAAGTAGAAGCTGAGATATGAATACTGCTATAATAATTCTAGAGTAAAAAGATTATTAAGGGGGCAAACAAAAAGAATGTTATGTGCGGCTATTTGCATGATATAACTGAAGGGGTTTCTATTATGTATTACTGCTATCCATAACCATATAATGAATTAGTTTGATATCATATACGCATGGGTTGCTCAATTCATGTTGAATTGGTTTAGGGTTTGAACAGCCTTAAATTTTAATTCAAATGATTCTATATTGCACTATTAGGAAATTTATCGCATCAAGCTACCTGGTCCTCCAACACAAATCGGTGAAGGGAAAGCTGAAAACCAAAATCATGCCATTATATTTACCCGTGGAGAAGCCTTGCAGATCAGAGACATGAATCAGGTAACTTTTCCTTGGACTTCAATTTAATGAGTTAAGTGGTACTTTCTGTATAAATCAATGCTCCTAATTTTATTGTTTTTTTCTTTCTTTTTGTTAAGGATAACTATTTTGAAGAATCTTTCAAAATGAGAAATGTATTGGAAGAATTCCGGAAAGGACATGAGCAACAGAAACCCACCATTTTGGGTATAAGGGAGCATATATTTACTGGAAGGTCGTCCTTGTGACAATTTCTAGTATTAAATTTTGTTTGAAGAAATTATTTCATAGCTTAGAAAATAAATACTTCTATGTATTTCTTCTTTAAAGGCTGGAGCTTGTGTATGAGTTTATTACATCATAAGTAAGGAAGTTGATACTGTCAGTTTCCTTGTTCACAAGACTCTTAAGCTTATCTGCTACATCAGAGTGTATCAAACTTGAATTGGCACAATTGTTCTTATCTATCACTTATTTTGCAGTGTTTCTTCTCTTGCTTGGTTTGTGTCAAACCAGAAGACCAGCTATTCGACCATTGGCCAACGAACTTTGGCAAATCCTTTAAGGTCAGTCCCAATTTGTTGTCCTGTACTGATACTGCATTTAAGTATTATTATAAATTCCTTGTGATTTTCATCCTGTTTTTCTACCTTTTTCACATTTTACGTTATTTTCTGTTGGAAAGCCACCTTAAGTGAAACCTCTTTGGAGCACCTTCATTGTGCTGGGTGTGAGGTGGTTTTAGTCCCACATCTACTAGAAATATGACTAATGTAGTCCTTACAAAAGTTGGGAAATTCTCAGTTTTGTGGAGTTGAATTAGGTCATCAAAACTCTATCATAGATCCTATCCTAGATCCATTGTTGGGCCACCGACATTTCCACGACCCAAGCTCATAGCCCTAAACATGAAGGTGTGTGATGGAAAGTCGCCTTAATTAAGGCTTTCTTGGAGCTCCATCTTAGATTTCAGAGAAAAGGAGAAAGGATTCAGTGGTAGGTGACATACACCCCTCAAGCTGTAGGTGGCTGAGCAGGATTAGCTAGGAGACACGTAGATCGTATAAGGGGGGATGTGCACTTGAAGTTCTTGCAACAATGACTGAATCCATAAGATTCAGTGGCTGCAAGGCTGTGATACTCAGCCTTTAGTGCTGGACCAGGCCACGATATGGATAAGGTTGGGTCCAAAGAAGATGCAAGACCCAAAGGTTGATCTTCTGCCGTCATTGCCATCAGAAGTTCAATTTGCATCAGAGTAATGGCTCCCTTTGTGAAGCTGGTCTTCAGGTTTGACATAAATTGGCAGACTTTGTTTACATAGAAGGAAATCTCTGGATTGGCAGGCTATGGAGAGTGCAAAATATGATTATTTTTAAGCTAAAATATGTTTTATATCCCTACGAAATTGGGTTTTTTAATTAAATTCTTAGGTTATTTGAAGAGTGTTTTTTAATAATTAATTAGTAAATTTATGTCATAGCAATTACTTTTGTGTTCTTCTTGCTCCTTAAAATTGTTTACATTAAGTAGCTGTATTTTATTGCATATCTATTCTAAATTTTTCATTAAAATTATAAAAAAAAATTCAAAAAATAAATGAAAGTCTATGCAAAAGATGGAACAACTGTGAAAGATTTCATTGTTAACGGTTCTTGGACCCCAAGTCCTGTTTCAGAGATGCCCCTCTCTGTATTCTTAATTATGTCAAGTTACTATCTGGGTACAGGAGGCTCAGTATCAAATAAGGTGGAACGAGACTGATTCTGGAACCCTCTCCTTAAAGGAAGCATTTTTAATTCGGAATCCTTCTGGTTTAAAGGTTAGCTAGTCTAAGTTCATATGGACCAAATCCATTCCGCCTTCAAAAGCTTTCTTAGTGTGGCATATTCTTCAAGAACACATACCTGCAGTTGAGTGTCTTAAACGCAGAGTGTGCATCATGGTATCTGCCTGTAGTTTATACAAAGCAGCAGAGGAAACCAAGAATCATTATTTCTTTGACTGCCCTTTTGCTAAAATCAGGTGGCAATGGTTTCAGCATTTGAAAAATCTTTTCTTTAATGCCTCTCCATGCTCAATCATCTGCCCATCTGTAAGGGAAATTGGGGAACACAAACAACAAACATTATTGTGTCTGCTATTGTTTATATCATATCTGTTATTTGGTTCGCCCGAAACAAAGCTCGGTTTTCTAATGCTACGATACATTCTTTGAAAGCCAAATCCATGGTCATTGTTGGAGTCAACACAGTTGGAAATCTTAGCTCTGTTTGAATGTGTTCTAAAATCTCAGAATTCAACATTTTGAAAGCTTTTTCGGTTTCAGGTCATCCAAAGAAAGCTCCTTCAATAATTCAGGTTGATTGGACCCCTCCAATTTGCAACTGGATTAAATGTAATACTGATGGCGCTGCCAAAGGAGCTCCTGGACCTGCTGGTTGTGTGGGAATTTTCAGAGACCGATCTGCTATCACTTTGGGTTTCTTATTTGCTCTGTTGGTATTAACTTTGCCACTCACACAGAACTTTTGGGAGCTATAATGGACATTGAAATAGCTAACGACAAGGGTTGGTGCAATTTGTGGCCAGAAAGTGACTTCAAGTTTGTTATTCTAGCATTGCATAATCCTAACTTGGTGCCTTTGAAATTAGGAATAATTGGTTAAATTGTATAGTTATAACTCGTTCTTTCTCTTTTAAATGTTTGCATATATTTAGGGAAGGAAATTCTTGTGCCGATAAGCTTGCCTCCTTTGGCACCTCTGCACAAGGCTTAGTTTGGTGGGATTTAATCCCCTCTTTCATTAGGGAGGATTTCTTCCATAATAGATACGGTTTACCTTTTTTAGGTTCAGATGAATGGTTTGGGGCAGGTTCATGCTCCCCCCCCACCCACCTTTTGTAATCCTTTATATTTACTTTAATATATTTTCTTGGTATGTTGTATAGATGATTAGCATTGTCTGGGGTGCCATCCTAGTTGAGATCTCAATCAATGTCTTGTCTTAGCATGCCAGTTTTAAAAAAGAAGTCTATACAACCTTATGAATAAAAGATATACTATTATAGTTTTTTTTTATGTTTGGATACTTTCACGCCGCAATCCGCATTGCAACAGCTGCAATACTTGCAACTGCAACAATAACCGCAATTTAGAACCATAGTGGAATACTGCAATAAGCCAACAACAAATCTATATAGAGAGGCATCGAAGTAGTAAAAGTTGTTTCAATGCTAAAGTATTGTGAAGCTGTTGAGTAAGGGATTGAATAAGCTGCATATTAGCTCTTTGTAATGATAATATCATCTATGTACACAAAGAGGTAGATAGTATTAGTATTGTATCCGTATATGAGAAGAAAGAAGGGTCACATTTACCAGCAGTGAATCCAAGGCAGAGAAGTGTGGTTTTGCAGTTTGCAAGCTAAGGGATTTGTTAGCAACTACGAGCCCCAATGGTTGTTGCATGTAGACTTCTTCATGATAGAGTCCATTCAAAAACTCATTGTTGACATAAAGCTGCTGCAAAGGCCACATGTTTGTGAGAGCTATAGCTAGAACAATTCTAAGATATAGTAACAAGTTTTATAATAGAAGTTTTTGTGTAATCAAAACGAGGTTCTTGGTGAAACTCCTTGGTCACCAATTAACCTAGCTTTGTATTTGTTGATTGTACCATCCAGGTTTTCTTTTATGCGAAAAACCCTGTTGTAGACAATTGCTTCCTTGTTTGGAGGTATGGCAATAAGAGACCAAGGAGCATTTTTCGTGAAGGCATCATATTCAGACTAGATAGTAGCCTGCAATCTTCTAGAATTCTTATTTGAAATTTGAAACAAAAATACATAAAATTGTCAACAATTCTCTCTTCACTTTAGTTAAGTAATCCATATTCCTGAATTTGCAGGGTCCGGTTTCATTATGGTCATCCTGATATATTTGACAGAATCTTCCACATAACAAGAGGTGGCATAAGCAAAGCATCAAAAATTATAAACTTAAGTAATGATATATTTGCAGGTACTGTATGGTTGAGTACAAAATGATATATGAGGGATCTAAATTTTCTACTAATTATGCTTAACATCCATAGAATTCAATTCTAATCTATATTGTGGATTTAAACTCATTTATGGAATTTTTTACTAATTGTACTTAACATACATAGGGTTCAATTCAACTTTACGTCAAGGATTTATCACACATAATGAATATATACAAGTAGGTAAGGGGCATGACACGGGAATGAATCAGATATCACTCTTTGAGGCTAAGGTTGCATGTGAAAACGGAGAACAAACACTTAGCCGTGATGTTTATCGACTTGGGCAACGATTTGACTTCTACAGAATGATGTCCTTCTACTTCACAACAGTTGGTTTCTACTTCAGTAGCATGGTAATTAATCAAATCTCATTTTGGGGATCTTATCTTGATAGTTTAAGGCTATTATGATAGCACATTATTATAATGTACTTTGTCTAATTGGAGTATATAGTGTTTTCTTCCAACATAGAACCAACTTGTTACATACTTTCAGTAATTAAGTATAAAGTATAGAATAAAGTTTAACACAATACATCTTAACATATGCCTGTGAATGGATTCTGTTGTGATCTTACCTTTGTTAATCTTAAATTATTGTTGAAGTTAGGTCTACTACTCAAAAATGGTTTAGATAAAACAGAATATGGGAAAGATATATGGATAGAAATCTAGCTGCAATTTCGCATGAAATGGCTGCTTTCGTAAGACTTGAATTAAGCACTACTCTTTGCAGTCTACAAACTTGTACTACATAACACAAGGAGGGTAGACAATGTTTAATAAGTATTTAATATGTAGGATTCATTTAGTTTAGAGAAAACCCTCAACTTGGTCGTTCAAATTTATATGTCACTACGTTAGTCCTTTAAAAATTTTGGTAACTAAATTAGTCCTTCAAAAATACTTTTTGTCACCACTTTAGTCTTCCACAAGGACTTAAATAGTGACATTTTAGATCTTCAATCAAGGAACTAATTTGGTGACATGATCTTTGGAGGACTAATACGGTGATATGTGTAACTTCAAAGGATCAAATTGAGGGTTTCTCTTCAGTTTAATTCAGGCTCTTTCAAGATTGTGTTGACTTTTTGAAAGTGGAGGATAGGCAAAATGTATATCTTCTATCAAAATCACATTTCTTAATCTGGTATTAAATATGAAACAAATTCCAAAGTTTTAAATATAAACTAAATTTTTGAGTTTATATGACTATATATTTATATAATGAAACATTTGAAATGTAAAAACGTATAATGCAATCGCAGACTACACAACTAAATAAAAAAGAACATGACCCTACTTTTGTGGTGTAAAATGGATCTATGTTGACCCTTGTTTTTTATTTTATCGGTAATGTTAGTTTGTTAGTTTTATTAAAAATGTCAGTTGGAAGATTTGAACCCGCGACCTCTCCCCAGCTCCCCCCCGCCCCTCCTTTCTCCCTTCATCATTCCCCAATCATTGGGCCAACCTTATATCTCCTATCCTGACACATATATTTGGATATTATTAATTTTTCAGGTAACTGTGTTGATTGTGTATGCGTTCTTATATGGGCGTTTATATATGGTTTTGAGTGGAGTTGAGAGAGAAATTCTTCAAAGTCTAAACATACATCAGAGCAAAGCCCTTGAAGAGGCCATGGCAACTCAGTCTGTTGTTCAGTTGGGCTTACTGCTTTTGCTGCCAATGGTTATGGAAATTGGCTTAGAGAGAGGATTTCGCACTGCCGTGGCTGATTTTATCATCATGCAGCTGCAGCTAGCCTCTGTGTTCTTTACTTTCCAGCTTGGAACAAAAGCACATTATTATGGAAGAACACTCTTACATGGGGGCTCTAAATATAGACCAACAGGTCGTGGATTGATTGTCTTCCATGTGAAGTTTGCTGATAACTACAGGATGTACTCACGAAGTCATTTTGTGAAGGGCCTAGAGATCCTCTTGCTATTGATTGTTTATGAACTCTATGGAGAGTCATATCGCAGCTCGCATCTTTATTTATTCATCATAATCTCAATCTGGTTTTTGGCCACGTCCTGGCTGTTTGCTCCTTTCTTGTTTAATCCTTCTGGCTTTGATTTGCTAAAAACAGTGGATGATTGGACAGATTGGAAGCGGTGGATGGGATATCCTGATGGTATTGGTATTTCATCTGATAGAAGCTGGGAATCTTGGTGGGATGAACAAAATGAACACCTGAAATACTCAAATCTCAGGGGTAAAATAATTGAGATAATTCTTGCATTTCGCTTCTTTATGTACCAATATGGAATTGTCTACCACATGGATATTACTCATCATAACAAAGATTTGCTGGTACAGTAACTCATCTTTTGTATTCTCCAATCCTATTAATGCTTTCAAGTTTTATTGGCAGCATCTTACGACTACCTTTGGTATTTCCTTGTAGGTATTTGGACTTTCTTGGTTAATTTTAATAATAATACTGACTGTATTGAAGGTATGTAAATGCTAGCTGGGGGATCAAGTGTGACTTCCCATAAAACCACTATTGCTTCAATTTAATCCTAATCAATTGTTTGCTAGAAAAGTATTATTAACTTAAGATTAAGTTAATTTTTGCTTCTAGATTACATTTTAGACATAAAACATTTATTTTCAATCAAACAAGTGGAGCTTTTAGACCATTTTAGCCATTGCACAGTTAAAATTAGTTCACATTTCTGCATTTTTCTTCTGCTGATTGTATGAATTCCATATATGGGAATGCCAGATTGTATCCATAGAAAGACAAAGATTTGGGACTGACTTTCAGCTCACGATTCGTATTCTTAAGGCACTTCTCTTTCTTGCCTTCTTATCGGTCATGACTGTATTATTTGTGGTATGTGGACTTACCATATCAGATTTGTTTGCTGCCATTATCGCCTTCATGCCCTCTGGATGGGGCATTATTCAGGTGAGTTAGAACTTCTTCATCATGGTGAATATTCTACTTGCACACCTCCTAGAAAGTTTTCTATGCAAGTGTGCCTTCATTCACAAAAAAATACTGATACATGTTCCTTTCTTTCATTCGCACTCAAGATTGCACAAGTATGCAAGGTGTGCTTTAAAGGAGCTAAACTATGGGACTCAGTGAAAGAGCTATCCAGAACTTATGAATATGTAATGGGATCAATAATCTTCTTGCCAATAGTTATCTTGTCATGGTTCCCATATGTGTCAGAGTTCCAAACCCGCTTGCTATTCAATCAAGGATTTTGTAGAGGGCTCCAAATTTCAATGATTCTTGCTGGAAGGAAGGACACTTATAAATCTGATTGACATACTATTGAATTGCTAAGGAAATCTGACAAGTACCACACATCAAGGTTATTTTCGTACCATACCTTAAAGAAAGGGATACTTTTTATTTTGCTCACTGATTCCATATCTTTCTAAATATTGGCAGGAATATTTTGAAGTTTTCAGTTTGAGGGATATTGATCTCCCACATAACTGAATATTTTGGGAGCTCTTATATTCCATTTTCCTTTTCATACTAAATTTTACTGAGAATAGGAATTAAAAAATATCCAAAATGAAGGCAATGACAAGCAGTAAAGCAGGACTTTCAGGTTTTGAAATTTCATTACTGTATAAGCAATGTTTGTATGAGCTAAGAAGCTTTTTTTTTTTTATATACCAAGTTTTGAACTTTGAATCCTTCTGATGGTTTCAGATGATATCTGTAAACCACAAAGCCATGACGGGAAAGTGAGAATTTTATTTATTTGTTACAATATAAAGGATTCTGAGGTCAAAATCATCATTACTCATTAAAATTAAACTATGTATGAATATTTTTAAATATTTATATGTTAAGTTTGAAGTTAGTTTACATTTAGTTTAGGATATGAAGGCCGTATCTTAAATAAAGTTAGCTTTTCTCCTTATATATGTGTCTTGTGTGTATCTTCGAGTAACTGGAACTAAAAGAATCACTAAGCATTGCATCGAGATAACAAAATTTTACAAGTAAAAGGAAAATTTTATAGCTACTGAACTAACCAAATTATTTCAAATATATTCAGGGATGCATAAAATCTTATCACTTATTTAAAAAAACAAAATCTAGAAGATATACTGGTGAATGTTTGATAGTTACAGTTAATCTCACACTGCTACAAAATACACAATTAACAATGCTGCTATTACATCAGTTGAAGTAAAACCAATTTAACAAATTGTGTGGTGGTACAATTGTAATATTTTGCAACAGTTTTACATCAAGATAACCAATGTTAAAATCTCAATCCTTTCTCACACAACCTAAATTAACCTTGCACCGCTCCTCTTCTCTCTCACACAATAAGAAGGTCCTTCTCTTCCCTTCTTAGATTCTCTCACCTACACTATACCAAAATGGCGATGAAGAAGTCTTTGTGGACATTAGTGTGGGGCATGGAGAAGACAGAGATGTTAATTAGCTAAGAAATCTCAAATCGTCTGTCTCAACTTTTGGGGGACAAATTCATTTAATGTCAATTGGTTTGATGAAATCTAACTCACCTGTTGTGGCAGGTATCTATGGAGGAGGGGTGAGGAATAAATGTTACATCGATTGTCTCAACTTTTAGGGTGCAGCTTATAATATACATATTGGATAATTTCACTTAATGTCAATTGATTTTAAGATAAAATTTAACAAGAGATGTTATCCCAACATGCCAAAGGAGCGCACTAGCCCTCGTCGACAAAGATATTGTTGGGTTTTATTTTCTTTGTCAAGTCGCAGTCACTGAGAGAAAACTCTATTAGAGTCACTACTTATTTATACAAGATGTGAGTGTACTTATTTATACAAGATATGTGTGCTATACTCACTATTTTTTTTTCAATGCTTACATACTTGTCAAAAAAATTGATTAATTAGTTACTCACTATTAAAATGGAACACTATCATAATCTAAAAGTAACCAAATTTTGCAAAGACTAAAATCAGACAGAACGTATTTGCAGGTATTTAAAACATATTGAAGAATAAATTTTTATAATATAAAAAGTAAAAATGTACTAAATTTTGTGATTTTAAAATATAGGAACTAAAAACCTACGTATTAAATTTTTAAAGACACTAAAACAAAAAAATTTGAGAAAACAATAAATAAAAACATATTTTACTCATTTAAATTTCATACAAGGATATGATGGTATACAAATTCAATCCACATAAGTTGATAGAAACTGTGCGATGAACTTGAGATTGTTTGCTGGATTGCAGGTACCACATTTGGATAGCCCTATGACATGTATGCACTTTCACCTCTCTTCATCTTTAATCCATTCATGGTATAGAAGGTTTTGTAGGTCTTTTATTTCTACGTATACCGATGAAGGAAACAAAGTCTGCAATTTTTCTGGGTCAACAATCAAATGTTTTAGGTACTTAAGATGTATGATCTCCAACTTGCAGGAGTCCGAGTGATCTAATTTTCCATGATCCATACTTGCTAGTTTCCCTCCGGCTAAATTTAGATCTTTCAAACTCACGGGTAGATTGGTAGGCTTCAACAATCTTGGAATACTTTCTTCAGGAAAGTCTTCATCAAGATGCAACTTTTTCAAATTTGAAAGCAAACTGATCCGGATATCATCGGTATACCTTGTGCCACACACACCCCATGATATTATGAGATGCTCAAGTTTTGACAACCCTTTCAAGCTTTCAAACTCATTTTCATCGATTATGGCCCCACTTCCTATATGTATGCTGAGTCGCTCCAGATTTTTCAAATCTGCAAGATCTGATATTTGGTAGCTACTCTTGCTAGAACTACCAATTACAAATCCCTTGAGTACTTCAACATTGGTCAGCTTCTCAATCCTTTTTGGCATTCTCTCCAACAAGTAGCATTGAGACAAATCCGACCATCTGATATTTTTCAATGATTCAATATCATTAGGTAGGGTTTCTAGATTGTGACAGGCCTTGAGACCTAGAACTGCTAGGCTCTCAAGTTGGAAAATGGAGGGTGGCAGCTCGAATATTCTTCATATCCCACGGAGGCTAAATGCTTTTGATCCCTTAACTCCTTCAAGAATTCTTCATTGTCCACTTCAATATGCATGATGTTTTGGTGAATCATGCAGCCAACGACCAAGTTGAAGGACCTCCAACTGCTTCATTTTGGCCATCCATTGAGATAACTAGCACCAACATAAAAAAACACCTCTCCAATGGGTAGATTTCAAGCCAAACCTATCATTTAGTTTAACTTTTTGTTGGTCAAGTACCAAACTACGATGCAAAGTATTTGGGTGATGAGATGAGGCTGCTAGTTGTGAATAAACTCCACAAAGTTGTTCTTCATGATTTTGTAACAATGGATGCAAGGATTAATTTTAAATTTATTCACAACAGGACACTTTCCATTACCCTGCGGTACAATTAAGTTCCGTCTTAAAAGATGATCAAACACCATTTCAAATTGTCCTATCATGATGTAACCCACTATGACCACCAAAAATGTACAGTGTTTTTCTTTACAACATTGTTTTCAGGGAAAAGTAAGAGAGACAAGAAGAAACGTTTATGAAGGCGATCAAGTCGATTATGATGTACCTTAAACATTTCCAAGTCCTCAAATTGTGGGCTTTTAGGGAGTGCTCTGTTCGCTTCTTCTCTCTGCTTGAGCTTCACATCCTCAAATGTTTATCCTGATGATCCGGCAGCTTCTATATCAGAAGCTGGCAACAACTTTTGAGTTGAGACTCTTATTCACGTATGTTTTTGTTGCGAATATAGCCATCCACAACCGTGTCAAGGAGTTCTTCTTCATTTGTCTTCACCTTCCAAAACAGATCCTTTATCTTGTTCAACTCAGACTTCAAATCTTTAAAATCGCTTGTTTTTCTACTGTCACTAGGCGCTTCAACAGTGTAGGCACTGCTTTCAAGGGATTTGTTCGAATAGACATTTCTTCTGCAATAAGATATTGAGGGACAGAGTATTGGGAGATTTTGTGACTTTATGAAAAATTGATGAATGAAACAATATAGTTTTTGTAATAAGATTGAGGAACAAATTAAGCAGTGGCAGATTGTGTGATTTTATGAAAAAATGATGAAAGAAACAATATATATATGTAACTTTAATAAACTATGTAATCGTTGTATCATTGCATGCATGGAATAAAATGGCAAAAGCTTGAAGTCATTATTTTCTTAATACGGAGTTCAGTGCAACTTCATATTCACTCAATAGATGCTTCAAAATAAAATTGAAATTTCTTCAATATCCTACTATATGATAAAACTTCAACCACAACTTATAATTCCAATTGTATTTCAAAATTATAATTTGTTTATAAACTTAAATTTATAAATCAATATTAAATATGAATTTGTCTATGTAAAAAAAATACAAATTTATAAAATTCGTATATAGCAGGACAATTCTACTTCAGGTGTTTGTTTGTGTACAGATAAAAGGTTTATGATTAAAAGGTGTACACTATACTCGATCAAAATTATTATTTACATTTTATGAAATATATGTCCGAAGTTCATAATTTGATGACTAAAGACAGATTTTTTTTCATAGAAAATAAAGAATTTATTAAATTAAAATCACAAAAATCATGATTGAAAACTATGATAGAATATTTTTTGCTTCAGAAAATGATGAAAGAAAGGTATGTTTTGGTTTGGTTTAAGTTTGCAAGGAATTAATAATTATTCCAGAACCCAGTGACAAGTTTGGCATCATTCTTTTCTCCCATGAAAAATTGCCTCAAGTCCATCCTTGCTTTCACAAATGTAATTATTCCAGCAAATAATGACAAGCAAAGAACCAGATAGACTAAGCCTAGTTCATTCACCAATGAAATTGTTCCATGTTAGATTTCTAAACCAGATGCAAATTGGTACCTTCTGGTAAATTAACTTAATTTAATACATTGATCAAGGTGAAAACACAACATTAACCAGAAAACGATCGAGAGGTGAAAATATATACTAATATGTTGAGATAGAAAGTATGTAAAAACAATTCAATGTGTTAGAGACAAGAGAAGAAGACAGAAATCGTTGCAACATCTAGCTGCTCTTGTTTTAAAAATCTGTGCACGATGTAGCTCATACCAATTATTATACAGGTTAACTTCCAAATTAAAAGCATGACTATCAGTTAAATCGACTACTATCGTACGTGTTCAGGAGCTTCAGTATTCAGTAGAATACTATGGGTTGCAAAAGTGTTAGATGTACAATATAAGTTGCATGAATACGAGTACAGTATCAAATTATCAATCATAAGTATGAGTACAGGATATGAGATCTTTTAAAAAATATTAAGGGTACATGTACCTTAATGTAAATTTTAAAAAATAACAAATATAATTTACACAAACATTACTGAATCATACATAAATGATAAAAACAAACGTCAATAAATACTAGTATAATTTATAGCATAAAAAGGATATTTTTAAGTTCTTCAACTTGACCAAAAAAATATCTTATAATAAAAAACTATAATATATAAATATTGAACTAGCAATATTATAATACCTATGGATGACGATCACTATGATATCACTCTTTAATCGTTTCAATTTCAATATTTCCTCGTCTATCATCAGAGAAAACAATTGCCCCTAAATCTAGTTCGTCAATAGAAAGAGTAGTAACCACAAGAATATCAACCCCGTCATATAAAAATATTACTCATCTTCAAAATGATTCACATAGAGTTCAACTCATTTAATTTGTATTCACAAAGACTAGAGACTGATGAGTGACATATTTAGGAGGTCAAGATCAGAGACTAGAGAGTCTCTTGTCATCACTAGACACGATCAGAGACACGCAATAGCAACGCAAATGAGAGCAGATAATATGAAAGGAAAAACCTTATGTCTTTACTAAAAGATAAAGTTTTATTTATTGGACTCTGGGTCGTACAAACCCGGCCAATACGTACCCATGTGTACCTAAATTAAATATCCAACGTTTTTTTGGAAGATGTTTTTTGTGCATACCCAGTATGTACCCACAAATATACCAACCATTTTTTTAAAGCAAAAGTGAATTTTATTCATAGAGGGCATGCATGAAATGTAGGTGTGTTCAAAATTTGGGTATTTAAGATAACTATAATCATACCTAATAAATAACTAGATTATAAATGGGTATTATAACTCTAACCATATCTAGTTATTATTTTTAAAATATAGATATATAACTTGTTATGAATATACTAGTTATATAGCCAATGCAACAAGTTATATCTAAAATTAATTACATAACTATAATAAAAATAAATTATTTAAAATACTCATTTCTATAAAAACTATTTTATAATTATAACTATTTTTTTTAAAAAAAAATAAGTCATTTAAAATACCCATAACTATAAAGTTGGTTATAGTTTTATGCCTATTTTTATATAACTAGTTATAGTTATAATTATAATTATTTTTTTAAAACTAGTTATTTTGAGTATCCTAATGAAATGTGTCTCATCATAACAGACAATAACAAGATAATGTAAGAGAAACATCTATCAGTTCTTTCAAACATATATATAATCTGTCCAAAGGAGTATTATACCAGTTCGGTAAATTTACTCCAGGAGATCTAGCTCCTTTATGCTTAAACCAGATCCAAGAAATATGCTTAACATGGGACACAACACTGAGAACATCTGGAACAGTGTTGTGAAAAAATAACTTGATTTCTGTGAAGCCACACACACCAAAGTACAGTAGCATGCAAAATTAGAAACCTTAGCTTTAACACCCTTTTCCCTCTCAAAAACAGTCCGTAGCTTTAATAATTTAGATGTCTTTTATGTCTAAAGTTCATAACTTAATGATCTAAAAATTTAACTTTTTTTCATAGAAAAATTAAATTAAAATCACAAAAAATCATGAAGGAAAATAATGACAAGGATATTTTTAGCTTCCGAAAATGATGAAATTTGGTTTGGTTTAACTTTGGCAAGGAATTATTCCAGAACCTTGTAACAATTAAGTTTGACAGTATTCTTTTCTCTTATAATTAGTCTGCCCAACATTAATTTTCAAGAACTAGAAGGAAGTTGAGTTCATATATAAGCAGCAAAGTTAATTTCTGCCAAACAAGCATGTCAATTTCACACATTTTGGACTCTAATCTCAATATAGCTGGTATGGCTAGTTCAAAGCAGTTATGGTATGGCTATAGTTCAAAGCAGTTGGTAAGCGATAATTGAATTTAAAATCTTGATGCCAAATAATTACAAATTTCAGATCCACTATTTCATCCATTTCTTTTTAGTGCAATCTTAACTAATGTTGTAGTTCCCAAGGCTTAAACAGAAATATTTAAATTTTAAAATGCAATTTGATTCTTAAAACTCATACACAACCAACTTGGTTAAAAAACGGTGCACGATCACGATTTCAGCCACAAGGTCAAGGTTTTTAAAATGTCTACGACTACAATGCAACCACAATTGCATCTGCTGCATTTGTCTGCAATTATTCCCAATATCAAAAAATGCAACAAAACCACATACGGCTGCAACTGCAATGTAAAATCTTGGATGCTTGCTCATACCAATTATTTATTTTTCTTTCCCTACTACATCCTTATGGACCTAAAAACTAGGTAAAAATCAATTTAGAATGCATTGGATGTTTAATTTTCTGGTCTCCATGAAATGATATTTTAAGTTCTTGAATTTGCTGAAACTAAGTCTATTAATATATTTTTTACTTTTTACCTTTCAAAAAAAAAATGTTCTTGAAATTGTATGTTAACCAGACAAAAACATATAAGCCACCAAATATGTTACTTACAATCTTTGAATGGCTTTGCCATTTCTGACAAAAACAATAGAAATTATTTCTTATCTCCTGCATGAAATAAAAATTCACCATTACTCTGTATACTTTGAACACTTGTATCCTATGTAGAAGTCAGGGTCAATTATGGTGAGGCATTGCTTTCATCTTCCTCAACATGTGTCACCCTTCAATACCTTCTCCTTTTCATCTGGATCACCTTCATTACAACTAGGAGTTTTTATTTCATTGCCCAAAACCACTCCTTGGTTTTGTATGTAGACCCATTTTTCTTGAAAAAGGTAGAAAAACACAATCAAAGATATCTGAACAGTGAAAAGAATGTTCCAAATTTTTATGCCCTTTGATGTCTTTTGGTGGTAGGCTCCTAAACCAAGATATACATTCAAGACACCCAGGAATGTGACCGCAGTTCCGAGTATCCAGTGTGCAAAGAACCACACACTTCTTTTGGATCCCCTGTGAAGAACAAGAAAACTTCCATTTCATCATGTTCTATTAACAAAATAGTAAAACTATCACTAAAAATTAGAATTGAAAAGAAACCGTGAAGTGTTTAGATAAATGTACTTGCTACCTTAAATGAAAGAACATAGAACATGAAAAATCCAATAATTTTTACTCCTTTGGGGGGAGGGGGTAATGAAATCCCATATAAGTTTAAATGACAATAATGTTGAAATACCTAAATGTCTGCAGTTTGAAAATGAATAATCTAGTTCTTAAGAATTTTTGTTATGTTTCAAATTTTAGGATGTTGTATAGATAAAGATAATAAGGATATTATTTTCATTACCTAAACTTAAGGATGTTATCAGTTTTATCTTAAGATCGGGGTGTTGTTGGTATTTGAATTTTGTGTTACACTAAAAGTCTACATATAATGTCCAAGGATAAAAGTTTAACAAGCTCCTATGCATTCTCTTCTTTTAAAAAAGTATTTTTTCTACAAAAATCCCAATTAATAAAATGATTCAATGATCTAAGCTTGCAATTTTAGGTCAACATGGATAAAATTTCCTAACCAATAAAATCATGTAGGCAGATACACATTTTCTCAATAACAGGGGAATTCAGTAGTTTTTACCTTTGTGGTCGAAAAATGCCCAGTAAAACTTGCAGCCAGATAACACCATATAGTGCAACTCCTAATCTTTGATGACTATTGTTGAAGAGGTTGTTGAAATTTTTTATGGACATGATTGCTCCAGCTGTGGCAAGTAGCACCGCAATCATCTGTTGAACAGAAATTCAAAAGTATATATCATATTAGAAAGGAAAAGGTCATCAATGAAAAAAATATATTAGACAAGTTAGTTATTTCTGTTAATGATGGGCTAATATTAACTTCTGGCCTTCATTATAGCTGTGACTTAGTGACAGGAAGGGCCAACAGCATAATTTTGTTGTCCTCTTCACAGGCTGTGTTTCACAAGTGAGATGGAGAAAGCTTGAAATCTCTAAAAACAAAAAGCACTATTTAATAAAATGCCTTTCTTGTCCTCAAAGTATCCATTATAGTCCTTGACAACAAAACTAGGAGGCAATCACCCTCGCATAATCTCATTAGCTACTAATAAGCTTTAGACTAAATAAAATAACTAAAAAGATAAATCTTACAACTTTTAGCTTCATTTCATCATCACTAAAAGTTAATCAGTGGTGCAACTAGCTACCACCTATTAAAATAATTGGAAACCATTGGCGGATCCAAAAGGGGACCAGGACATCCCTCTTGCAAAATTTTAACTAGTTAAGTTGTCTCAAAAGGCTCAAAAGTGACCAAATATCTTGTTATATGTATCCTAATCTAAAACACTTCAGCTTATTTTGTACTCACTCGTATTTTATTCTCAAAATTGTATGTTAACTTTAATCATTCACTAATTGACAAAATGCTTTAACTTTATGTTTGAATTATATATAGATTTAGAGTTTTAAAAAGTGCAAATCAGTTTTGAATTCATTTTATCCCCTTCAAGTCATATAGACATATAGAACTACAGGTGTATCAAACAGTTACATTACTAACATAATCATACTGTGTCTGACCTGTAATAAAAATGAAAAAATAATAAAATCTTGAAACTTCTGCCAATAAATGTCAACTAGTTCTAGAATTATCAATTCAACTGAGCAAGGTGGAGATAAAAGTAGATAGAACCATTTTAAAAATACTATTTACTAATTTTTTGCCCTTTTCATAGCAGAAATTTTCTAGACTCGTTCTGTTTACTACCATGAATACTTAAGTATATACACAATCAATTCTTACATCAGATTCAGAATTATGATGCCATATGGACTAATAAGATATACTTGCCTGCAAAATTGAATGAACATAAAACAAAATTCTATGCCTTTTTGGATTCTTCTCTCTGTTTGACAGTCTAATTGCAAGTATACCAACAGGCATCAAGAACCCCATTGAAGCCCATAGGAGAAAGCCATGCAATGTAATCTGAAACTGAAGTCCCGGACTCATCTTCACATATAAACCAATCACCAAAAAGTTAGATTCACAGACAAAACTCATAAACAAAGGATTAAACTTCATATAAGATTAGAAATTAGGCAACGGGAGCATAATTAATGAACAGGGGATGCTGCCAACTTTATTGAATAAAAAAACTCAGAAGAATATGCAACAGAAATGGAACACCTTACCTTAATGTGGTTGCTATCTATGGTTTTTGAAGGACTGCTTGTAATTTGGTGGTGCTCTTGGGATGATCTAACAAGGGGAAATATGATGGAAACAAAACTTGCAAGAAAGAGGAAAGCAATGAACTTTTGCTGAACTCCCATTCTTCCTAGTTCTTTTTTTTTTTCTATATGAAAATATGAAAAAGTGGACAAACTTAATCTTCAATACTAGTGAAGATTTAAGGAAGCAGAAAATTATAACATTCTAAAAATAAAAACTGAATATGATTTCTCATGGACTGAAGGATCTAGCTTTTCCTTTTTTTTTTTTTTTTGGTGTCTTTTTGCTATCTGTGTGTGAGGATTTCTGAGCGGTGAGCACTCTTATCTATATAGTACAACAAAAAAAGTTGTCACCAATTCAGTGAAAATATGAGATCAGTATGAGGTCAGAGAAAGCTCATCAGAAGACTCAGGATAGAAAGAGAGTTTAAACCTTAACCTTCCTAAGTATATACATTTGATTTCAGCTTATATTGACATTTTCTGAAGGTTGTTGCATGGAAATTGATTGTTACTATATAGTCCAGAAGATCTTATATAAATAATAAATGGAAGTGGAAATGTGGTATGGAATGAGATTTCAAACTTGTGGGGTTCACTTTGGCAGGCTTTCTGTGTTGATGGAGGAGAGAATGTGGACTTGCAGAGCTAAAGTGCGTCAGATTTCAATGTGAGGGGTTAAAATTTATACGTCTATGATCTATGTAATGTACAGAGAGACAAAGTGGGTCGTGCTAGATTTACATGGTAGTGAACATTATCTTTTGCTTCCCACTTTTGAATACACATCATTATAACATGCTTGAATAGACTTCTCCACCAACCAAATACCGAGGGCCAATATACATAATTTGATTATTAAAAGTAGGTCAATAAAATCAGATTCTGGAAAGATTTTCAACTTCTTAATAAAAAGCAGAGTAAATGCTCACTTTTGTATATAAGTAAAGCAACGATAATTTAGTCTTTTTTTATGTTGATAATTTAGTCTTGAAAAGTACAACAAATTATGATTTAATTTTTGAATGTAACAGAAGTATGACAATTATATTCTTGTGTTGTGGTATATTTTAATGTTAAATTGATTTTTAAATTTTACAATTTATAGGTTAAATTAATCTATAAACATTACAATTTAATGGTCCCATAAAATTTAATGATAGTATAATTGTTACATTTTTTTATATATACAAAAATTAAATTAGAATTTGTTTTTTTATGAACTAAATTATCTTACACTTTTAAAGTGTTCATTTACTAAAAAAAAGTATATCTGCTTTTATGCTGCTTAGCTAATGTTTCTTTTCTATAGAAACTATTAGCTACCCATTTTTGTTGGTATTACTACTCATTGCACTTGATATTTCATATATAGATATATATTAAAATTTTGAGCCAAATCTTCTAATCCATTATGTGGGCTATTTATATTATCATTTTTTGGTAACTTCTTAATTATGCTAGTATTATCAAAGCTATAAATAGAACATTATCTGTATTATTTTTTCCTATATTTTATTTAATGGCACTGGTAGGTGACTTACAAAGACGTCAGAGGATATGGAAAATCAAAATATGTGTAGCAGACACCCATAACTCAGTATCATTTTGAGTTACTAGAATTGGATAAATCCACACTTTAATAATAACAAAATATTTTAATACCACGCCAGTCTGTGATTCAGTGAGCTTGTGTGTGTTGTTCATTAATCATGTAGACTTGTAGAGATTCAAGACGCTAAAAGACAAATCATTTGTCAACCACGTGAGTGCATATTATTATAATTAATATACTATAATAAGTATATGTATACTTATTGAAACCTCTAACTATATCTTATACTAAAAACTAATTATATTTAAGCATAAAATTTGTTCCAGCCAAAGACATAAAAACCAACTAACATTTACCAATAAAATAAACTTTTTAAACAAAAAATTATTATCAACTCTGATTTTAATTGTACAATTATACGCAACTGTGAGCTATTTTCATAGGAAAAAAACGATAACCATGCATTCTCTCATAGCAAGAACAGAAGGTACGTACTAACAATCTAATTTAGCAAAAAGAAAAACGTTCATTTATTATATATATATATATGAACAATTATTTTCAATGTGATCCCAGTTACAGTATCCCATCTAGATCTGTTACTACTGTTATAAGTAAACTGAAATTGATATGAAACTATATATTATGAAGTATGAAATTCATATCGAAAATAAATCTTAGGTATAAGGATAAAAAAAAAAGTATAATATTCTAGTATCTGTGTACACTTCATTGTGCGTTATAACCAATGGTACAATAACAACAGTAATGAGCTAATATTTGAAAATAATTATATGTACACAGATCAAATTAAATACTTTAATATACTTTTTGCCAGTTTACATTCGTACGTTTTTTTATTTAATATACACAATAAGGCAGAATTTCATTCAAATTGTTTTTTTCTCCATTTTAGTTTATTCTACACTTTTCCACACCATGGTATATTTGACTATTTGTGCATGTGCACAAAAAATGATTGTGCATGTGGTTCTACATACGACATATTGCGGTGATTTTTATGCGATTAGAATTCTTTTTTCTTTTTTTTCTGGCATTTTTTATTTCCTCCCCATGAACTTTATGTGGAATTTTTTAAATTTCAGAATTGTGACAATTCAGAACATGCGACATTGTTTTCTTCCTATAGCTAATTTTCCTGTGTGCGCTGAGAAAGTGAGAATAGAACAAAGCAAAGGATGGCTATGGACAAGGCATAACGATATAAGGTATGAATAGTGGACCACAACAGAATAACCAATGCATGAATTAATGCTATTTTTTTTATGAGTGAATCCAAGAGCTTCTTGCGGAAAGCAACGTGGTCCTACTTTATGAAATAATAATTATCATGCACACCATATGATAAATTGGAAGCTATGCCTATACGTGAGGATATTCATTTGCTAAATTTGAGTGATAGTGAAGTCTCTACAGCTATGTTTTGCACGTGATTCAACATTAATTGATTATTGTTATCGTTCATCACACTTTTGAACACAACCCTCTTCTATTATTGTTTATCCTTATACATCAAATGTTTATTTAAACTCCCTTATTAGTCAGTGTATAATGATTTTTAATATGAAATGGAATGAAGCAGAGCATAACGGAATAAAATATAAAGTTATTATTCCAGTATTTGAATATTTTTATTGGAGAACTATAAAGTCTTATTCCGGATATATAAAACAAGTTGTAGTATATATAAACATATATAAAAGGATTTAATTTAATTAATTAAGACCAATTGGTCCACTATGCTCGCACTACACATTTTAACAATTTTACCATGGAGGGTGGGGATGACCACAGAGAGAGATTAGATAGAAAAGGATGCAATTTATTCAGTTTAGTTTTATTTTATTTTATTTTAAGCATTCAAATAATAAAACTTAATATTAACTATTGTATTTCATTTTTTTAATGAAGATTTTATTGGTAGACGATATGTAAGTATTTTTGTTAGCGCTGGATGAGCCTTGAGATATTCTCTATTCCTATTGAACTTCTAGGATCTAACTTACTTAAATTTTTTGGAAGAAAAAAAAAACTAAAAATTCATTTCTTTGCATCATTCCATATGTGCACACCATACGTGTGGTTAAAAGTTACCCATATAAGTTTATTTTCATTTTAAAAAAAAAAGGAGTTAAAACAAGCTAGCAAAGAACTAATTCTAATTAAGATGTAATGAATATCTTCTTACTATGTTTGAAGTGTGCACATCATTAAAATGAAATTACAATGTCTTGTGGTTTGAACCATGCTGAGGGAGATTCTTCTCACAAAAAAAAAAAAAGTATGCAAGTATTATTGCCTTTTATAAATTATGGACATATATACCTGATTGCATTATATAGTTAAACTAATCTGGAATGTTCGTTAATAAATTGTCGTTATATATACACAAGAGTTATATCACAACCACCATTGGGTCATCATAAAACCAAATGGGTCCATGACACCAAGGTTCAACACATGAGCCCATCATAATATATTTCTTTTTTTATATAAAAATAAATAAATCTATCAGCATATGAGGTTGTTGCGATGTCTGTGCTTCAAAACAAACATTGCCCACTAACAATCATTCCCTTGACAGAAATGTCATCAAAATTCCCTATTAACATATGAGGCCCAGTGATTAATTAGTAAGATTAGTGTGTCAACTGTCAAAGATAATGATTTCTTCTATTGGTTTCAATGTTTGGTAATTTGGTTATATATCCAAAAAAAAGAGTCAAGTACACAAGATTATTACCTTTTTCAACAAATTGCTTCCCTTATGTCAAGGGGTATCTCTAGAAAAGTCTAAATTGATTGGAGCCTTGTAACAACTTTTCTTTCAAAAACTTGATTAGGGTCGCTTTATATCTTATCATTTTCTAATCTTTATATGTCAAGTGTTGAAAATAAGCTCATCGGAATAGGGAAAGGGTTTTCTTAATGAAACATCCCTGCAATTGAAGTCACAATACTAATCATTTGTTGCAAGAAAATTCTAGCTGAGAAACTTCTTACTCTGCCGTAAATAACGCTCCCTTTTCTTTATTTTTAATATTGACTTTCTTACCTCTATATTTAATGGAGTTTTATTTTCCCCCCTTCTCCTTTCCTGATGAGGCCAATTATGACTCATGGTACATGAATATTTTTCTCTTTCAACCTAAGTTACATTTGATTTTTTTTTTTTTTTCCATCATATACACCAGCATTGTCAACAACCTGCAATTTTATAACTACATGAAAATTGAAAATTCAACCTTCTATCTTTGATAAATTTAAACTTGCTTTAAATTCCCTTATACCTAGGGTGGCATGGATTGAATTTTTAAGAATCTAATCCATATCTAATTCATATTTACTTAAATAGATTGGATCTTAAATCTATATCCATATTTTTTAAAAAAATAATTTAGATTCAAGATCCAATTCATTTAAGTGGATTGAATTTAGTCATATCCAATTTATATCTACTTGAATATTATAATGATTTTTTTTACCAATTTTAGTAATTAAACTTTAAAAAGTGAAAACTTAACATTTATTCATTTAAGAGTTATTTTCAGTCGACCTTGGTCAAGACTATTTTCGATCGATCTTGGTTAAGGTATTTTTGGTCTACCTCAACTAGGACAACTTTGACTAACATTAGCCGAGACATTTATAAACCGACGCCAACAAGGACTATTTTTTGGTTGACATCGGTGGGTGTATTTTCGATCAATGTGACACCCTCTATCCTACAAATATATGTACTAATAATAAAAGGAATAGGAATGCAAAATTAATTAAAAGTTTTAAAACACATTTAAATAAAAATATTTCGGAAGGTAAAAGGTTCATATTCACTTTTCTAACATCATAATAAAACTTGTCCAAATAAATAAATAAAAAATCATCAGCTCCAAACAAGATCGTCCAAGTTTTTGAAAAGAAATTCAACTAACAGCGAAAATCATAAAACAACTACATTGTTCATGAAATTATAACATGTGAATTAAAAGCCTTGTGCCCCGATGTCACATCTATCAGAATATTTCCCTGAGAAAGGCTAAGCCCCTCCATCTCCAGCATGATCATTACCATAGGCTGGCTCACCTAAAACAAAATGACAATCAACCCAAACACAAACACACACCGAAAGTGAATTATCACATTTCTAAATAAAATATGGATAAACAAAGACATAAGCAAAATACATTAAGAAAATATTTATCATATAGCCCAACGTAATACGATTCTTGTCACTTCACCACATTATTATTTAAAATTTATTTTTCAATTACCAATCACATTACACGTAAATCACACACTCGACTTAAGACATAACAACATTCACAATTTCACAGTATAGAATTCACAGGCGTTATGCAACAATTATACTACGACTCAAGCCTATATATAATGTGATACCGTACCAGTGAAAAACAACACTAGGATGCTTAGGAATACATAACAAGAGACGCCACACAATGGGGGTATGTCAGGCTACTCTCACTAAGTGAAATCATAAGGTGACCATCAGGGTCACTCTGAAATCGAGTGTATTTACCCCTAAGGCCTAAACTCCGAATCACCTTCCTGATTCAAGTCCAACCCATAAAACAACTTTTGCATGTAAACATTATTCATGAATAATACAATATTCACGACTTCACACTTATTTTCAAACGCATTTAATATAATGCGCTACAATTTAACACCTCAGGTCCTTAACTCAGAACCCTACACTTTCCTTTTAAAACACCTCATGCATAAACATTTTTCTCAAGATAAACGCAGTCGAATTATTGTATAATTCACAACTCACAACTCAAATAATATCACCTCGCACACAATTTGAGTCACAATTTCACGATCCCAAAATAACAATTAGAAAACAATCTCATGTCAAGAATTCTTATACACACATAAATATATAGCTAACACATATGCATAATATCATATTTTAATATTTTAAAATCCCAACATAATTAATTTTAAAGATCTTACCATGACATAATAATAATAATAATAATAATAATAATAATAATAATAATAATATAATAATAATAATAATAACAACAAAGGACACAATCCGTGAACAAATTAGTCCGGCATGTAACAAAACTTTCCTACATGTATATAATGGCAAATTGTCTTGGTTTATATCAAAATTATATAAACCAATTAAAAATAATCTTTCTTGCAAGTTTCAATTATCTACTCATGTGTACAGTGTACTAGCAAAAAAAAGGAAACCACTTATCTACCACTAATAATATTAAATAATATTTCATATATATATATATATATATATATATATATATATATATATATATATATATATATATATATATATATATATATATATATATATATATATATATCTTTTCTTTTATATACAAATATTTTATATGTTTTAAACATAGTAACCATCACAAGCTAAGGCTCTGTATCTCCAAATTGTTTCATTTGAAAATATATTCATATAATGACAAGCTTTAATCAATTTTATGATCAACGCGCACCTTCTGAAAGTTTACTAAAGACATGACTTTGAAGCTAAAAAAACATTTTAATACCTTAGACCTACACAAACATTACCGACACACAATCACGAAACATGAACTCATGAATCATGAATTGGAATAAAGGAGGAAAGGCCAAACTATAACATTTATACGATAGACTTTTCACTCATAATTGCTACACATAGTCACAATAAGGAATTGATTTCCTCTTCGCCACATTTTTATTTCACACGGGAGAAACAACATGATACTCGTGATGGAAATTTATAGATTTAAACATCGAATATAATTCTTCACAGCAAATAATTTACTTTTCATAATCGAATTAATACAATTACTTAGAGTTACGCTAACACGCATGAATATTTACAGGTAATTCAATCATTTAGAAAAAGCTATAGTTCGTATACGTGAATATTCAATGCATTCAAATTATAATCAGAATTTCAACAATTCACACTAAATAGAAGAAAAAAAAAACCTAATTCCTAGGATTCATACTTAACACAAAAACATACCAATTTCAAAACAATTTCGCATTGGGACGCCAATTGATCCGTCAAACACAATCAATCCATGATTAAAAACACAAGAATGGAATTGAATTTCATAAAACAACCCAAAATAACCCAAAAATTGATCCTCTGGGATCTCTACACATGTTCGTTCTAATCCCCCAAGCATGAGTAACTCATCCATTACCTCGATGTAGTCGCTCAAGCGTTCTCTATTAGCAATGATGACGTTTCTGGTGCTCTAAGGTTATTTTTTGGTTGAGGTCGGCTAGGTTTTTAGTCAATATCAGTCGGTGATATTTTTTTGCCAACAACGACTAGGGATTTTTCTATTAGCATTGATCGTGACTAGTTTTTGGTCGATGTTGGTTAGGGTTTTTGTAGCTGACATTGATAAAGTTTTTTTTTACCGATGTTAGTCGTTGATATCTTTTGGCCAAGATCAGCCAAGAAAATTTTTTAGTCGATGTTGGCTAGGTTTTTTTGCTGACGCTGGTTGAAACTATTTTTTTGTTGGCGTCAACTAGGATTTGTTGGCCAACATCGACCATGACTATTTCTTTTGACAACCATTGGCTAAGGATATTTTTTGTTGACATCAAGTAGGATTTTTTCTATCAATGTCAATTAGGGGAATATTTTGATAGACGTTAGTTAGGTTTTTTTTTTCTGATGTCAGTCGATGATATTTTTCGACCGATTTTGGTCAAAAAAATCCTAATTGATGTCGGCAAAAAATAGTCTTATTTGACATTGATCCAAAAATCCCTAGTCGATGTCAGCCGAAAAACCTACCCGATGTCGATCAAAAAATAATCTTGACAGACATCGACAAAAAAACCCTAACTGACTTTGACCAAAAAATAACCTCGACTGATGTCAGCCAAAAAAAATTTGGACAACATCAGCCAAAAAAATAGTTCCGACCAATGTTGGCCAAAAAAACCCTTACCTACACTAACCAACAAAAAAAGTCTCAACCAATAACGGCTTAAAAATATTATCAGTTGATGTTGGCCAAAATAACTCTGGAGAAGATCGACCAAAAAATAGCTCCTACCAAAATTGGCCAAAAAAACCTAGCTGTCATCATCCAAAAAATTATATTGGATTGAAAAATTCAATCCATATCAATTAATTGGATTGGATTTTGATATGAAACCATACCATTTAAAATGGATTGGATATGGATTATTTTTATATATTTGGATTTCTTTGCACAATCCTACTTATACCACTACAAGAAAAAAATTAAAATTAGTGTAGGTCAAAAGCCAATAGTATGCATCAAAATTGATACTAATTACTATTTTTGTGTCAGTCAAGCAACAGCCTTAAAATTGTCACAAATGTGTTTGTGTCCATCTAAAGAAGTTGTCGCTTATTAGAGTTAGTTTAGCCAACTTTCTTTGTCATTGTTGCAAGAGATTTGCTCCCGATCTTTCTGCTCCTTTATTTTCCCTCTTTCTTCTTATCAAATCCTCAACCACTCTGCAACACATAAAAATAAAAGAAATTTTCAAGTTACTGATAATCATTCAAGATGTTTGAAAATGTTGAATGCACACATTAACACACCTCTCCGGTTTCACTGGATCTTTCAATCCCTCATGTTGTCGTTCTCCCTAGTTGTGTTGAAGTCGTTGAGGCTGGGCATGAGAAAGCTGAAACTGAGCAGGAGTAATTTGATGTTGGGTGTGGGAGTGTTGATGTGGCATTAATGAAGCTGAAACAAAGGGATAAAAAACCCAATTGAACGGGATTTCATTAATTTTGATTTGGGGAGCTATCTAGGGCATTGGGGGGCTTGGAAAGCTCTCACTTGTTCTCTATGGATTTCCTACCAACTCTCATAATTTTGTGCATTATTTCTTCTCATTTTTTTCATCTTTTTTTTTCTTTTTGTAGTTAAGTTTACTTTGTTTTGAGGATTGATGTATTTGAACATATCTTTATGTAGACATTATAGTTATTAATCTATGTTTATTTTTTATTATTAAGTGTTATCTTCTATGTGTTAATGTTTGGGTTTGGGTTCATCATCCTTTGCTTGATTTTGTGATTTGAATAGTTATTGAAAAATGCTTTTGAACTTAGAAATGGAGAAGAACACCTAATGAATTTTATGTCTAGGGATAAAACAACACTTATTAGTAATCTTTTAACTTTTGTTCATAAAGCAAATCATTTGACTAAGTTACTCAACAAATTGATAGTTTAGTTAAGAGACTTAGGTTCTTTCCATCCAAGAGATTGGGGTTTGAGTAATTTATGAGTTGATGATAATAATTAAACTTTAACTAGGTTATGCTATATAACCTTTGTTTGTATGAGGGGAGTGTTAGGTGAAATCAATCTCAACACTTTTATCCATTATTATTTTATTTATTTTTATGGCAAGTGTTCATAAGAATTACTAAAAAGAATTTCTTATTCTTTTCCTATTTAATTTTTTTAATTTAATTTTTTGTTGTTTACATTCTCGCCGCATTCAAATTAAATATTTTAGCCCTACTGCTACTGCAACTAAAATATTCTGAAATATTCTTGAGAACAAGATATATAATTAATTTTTACATTATAATAAACATTCCTCCATAAGAATTTTGGATTCTCACCTCTTTTCATATCAAAAGTTTAATGAGAATTGAGAAATATAGTTAAAAAAAATCACGTATGTTAATTAGTTCCTGGAAATAAGTTTAAAACTATGATATCAAATATAGAAAATCCAACGTTTTCAATCTAAAATTCCTCACAAATTTAAATGAATCTCCTCCCAACAGTTTTGCAGGTGCAGATTTTTTACCATCCTTATCTATCGTATGCTCGATACTAAGATAAGGATGAACTATTGAAAGTTTTGTGGCACAATGATTATCGTTGTTGGATTATAGGAATTATAGAGGAAATCATCAAAAAGAAAAGGTAAAAAGATTCATGTTGCTATTTGCTAACTTTAGTTGCTAGAGTAAATGAAGAAACGTTTGTCGTGTTGTTTATGATTGTAAAAGAAGCAAGTTGAATCCGGATCGCGATGATCTGTCTGCATATGTAAAAACACGACGCACAGTATAAAATTTTACAACACAAAAAAAATTCTGTTTTTTAGTGTGTTTATAAATTTTTTTGCTTAAAAATTTAATTTTTTATTTATTTTAAAAATAAATCATATCTATTTCTTAGGCTATATAAAAAATATTTAGTTTAAAGTTATTTTTCAAAATTTAATCAAACTCACCCATTATAGACTCTAACATATGTAATCGATTTAAATTATAAAAATTGTTTTTTTTAAGTTTATTTTTATAAAAAAGAAAAAAGAAAATCTCAGTCACCCAGAATCAATCTCAGACATTCTATTTTGTAAAGCTGACTAAAGTTCTAATAAGGACAAGAGCCTCTAATTGCCATTCAGATTGTCATCTGAAATTCTTTTTTATCTAGGGCTAAGTAATGTTCTAGCAGCACCAACTAATAATAATAGAAGTTAAACCATGTATGTTGGATTTAACCTTTTTTGGTGATAGGAAGCAAGTGCATCACTACTAAAAAAATAGGCTTTTAATATTGGTTGTTTTCAATTTTTAATATTGATTTTTAACCAATGTTGAAGCCACCAACATTAACATTATCAATAGTAACATCGGTTTTTATACTACACAACATCAATTTTTACGAAAATTGATGTCGTATAGTAAGAAATATGTGAATGTATGTATACATGATTTTGATGATGTCAAAGAAGAATTTAACAATACTGCTTCAAATGATAAGCATTTGCTTCAAGAATAATTCAAGATTGCTTCAACAAACAAAGCCTTGTTTCAAGATTCACTAAAGACCAAGTCTTGCCTTAAAACAAAGTGCTTTCAAGACATGCAAGGCTCTGGTAATCGATTACCAAGAAGTGTAATCGATTACCAGAAGACAGGGTAGAGAAATAGCTGTTGAAAAGGGTTTTGAATTTGAATTTTAAACATGTAATCGATTACCAGCAACCAAACTTTGGAAATTCAAATTCAAAAGTCATAACCCTTCAAATTATAACTGTGTAATCGATTACACAAACATTGTAATCGATTACCAGGGGAGAATTTTCAGAAAAACTGTCAACAGTCACATCTTTTCATTGGATTTATGAATGGACATCAAAGGCCTATAAATAGGTGACTTGGGCACAAATTTGAAGAGAGAGTTTTGCTTGGCAAAAATGTCTCGTCCTCTCAAAAGACAATGAGAGAGATTACAAAAGAACTTCATTGTCAAATGCTCTCTCAAAAGAAATTCTTGACCAAACACTTGCAAAATCTATAAGGATTCTTACATGATCTTCATTGTAATATTCTTCTATTGAAGAGAGAATTCTTCTTCCATTCTTCTTATTCAATGAGATTGGTTAAGAGACTGTGAGTCTCTTGTTGTAAAGCATATGAACACAAGGGATGGGTTGTCCCTGTGTGGTTCAGACTTTGTAATAGGCTTTTACAAAGATAGTGGAAAACTCAAGTGGGTTGCTTGAGTACTGGATGTAGGCACAAGGGTGTGGTCGAACCAGTATAAAAATGTGTTTGCATTATCTCTTCCCTTATCTTATTTATTTTGTTGCAATCAATTTTTCCTTTTATGTTTAAAGAACATTATTAAATTGATTGTTGTTGCTTCTTCTGCATTCTAAGTCTATCTCTCTTAAGTTATTGAGGCCACAAGGTCCAACAAAATATACAAAAAAGTAAAAACTGCAAAAACATCGATTTTTGTCAAAACCGATGTTGTAAGGTGCATAACAACATGATGTTATATTTTGAAGCGCTTTCTACATCGGTTCTGAAAAAATTGATATTGTAAGGACACTTTCTCTATCAGTTTTAGACCAACCGATGTTGTTTATTTGCAAAAAAAAAATTAATATTTTGTCTATTTTTACAATGAACCAACCATAATCAATTTATAAGTTCAGGGACCTAATTGAAAAAAAATAAAATAATTCAAGGTTTTATTTAAAAATAAAAAAGTTCAAGAACCTAATTAAAAATTGTCAACTTTTATAGGCGTATCTTCTCGATATTCTCACATTTGCAAGTTCTAAATCTTTTTTGTTTCGATTGCATCCTTGAACTTGTATCCAATTGAAAGGAAAAAAAAGTTCCCAAAAAATAATAATAATAATAATAATAATCTTCAAATTACATAGTTTAATAAAAAAAAATATAGATTCATCAATGATTTACAATAATACTTGTTCACTAACCAAAGTTAAAATAAAATAAATTTACAAAAATTATTAAACAAATGTATAATTAAATTAACTTATTTCACCTTTCATTAAAATTGTCAAACACAAAAAGCATATATTCAATTGACCTTAGTCTCTTTCAAACCAACACAAGTCAGTATGTCATCCATATTTCCACCATGCAAATTAATTAACTCACCAAAATACAATATCACATGTAATTCATAAGAAGCATGGCCTATAAAGAAATAAGAAAATCAACTCAACCAATAACGTATTATGTTCTCAGCCCTCACTGTTACCCCAGCACTTGGCAGCAATTATTGCATTAAAGTAAATAATACAAGAACCTGAAATTCTGCCATTCCTACAAAATTACAAGTAACAGATATTATTGGACTTATATAAATGAAACTCACAATCTAAATCAGCTCAAGATCCATCCTGTACTGACAATTTCGAGTCTTAAATAAATTGGTCAAGGAGACTTAACACAAGGATTAACTTGGAGTACTGATATTCCTGAATTTAGAAACCAACATAATCTGCGAATATGTAACACCCTAAGATGCCACTTGGACCATAATTTAAAAAGAGTGTTATTGCTCAAGTGTATTCATTTTTAAATAAGTAAAAAACTTTAAATTGTTTTTGACTATGAATAAATAAACCATGTAAATTGGATCCTGAAATTCCTGGACATTTATTTCGTTTATGCAAATAAATATGAAAGTTCAAACTTGACTTATTCCTTTTGCCAAACAACTAAAATTATTGACTCTACTGGAGTAGACTTATTACATACATGGTGGTCCTATATAACAGTTCATTAATTAATCTAAAAACACATCTTTCAAAGTCAGAGTGTGATTATTTCTAACTTTGTAGACGATGCTGACCTATACATGTCACCAAACTCTTACATAAAAGGGTGATCTCTATCAACAAGTTTTTTGCTTCCATTGATGCATCCTCCTAAAGGCTTGCAAGGATCCTCAATACTTGGCTAGTTGATCCTGCAATAAGTGCAACAAGATCGAGTATTAGTCAATTTAATTAATTTGCACCAAAACTGAAGGCTATATACATAGTGTGCATCATTATCTTAGTTGGATGGTTTAATCGATACAAGGTACATGTAAAAACTTCTTTTGAAAAAAAAATCCCAAAAAGCTTAATTTGATCAACAATTGACTAAAATTATTTCTCAAAAAAAGGTTGACAGTAAATTCAGCTATTTTAATATCCACTTACATACTCAACTTGTATGAATTTTAGTAATTCTATACTAGGTGCTAATAAAATTGATCACTATCAGCCATCTAAATATTGTGTGCTTTTTGGTAAATTGATTATTTAGATAATTTGGCAATAAATTCTCGTTCCAGTCATATTTCAATGAATAAAGTTGGAGGGAATAGTTTATTAGAATGTAAGAAGTTATACATTCTTTCTTCTTTGTTGTTCATAATGACTTATTTATATGATCAGGTGCAGCCATAGAATCTTTTTATATATCTTCTTCCTTGGTCATCCAGAATAAAGATCAATGTTGACCCACCTAAATCTGTTGTCCATCTAAAAATATTTGTTTTTTATATCATATAATTAAAGAGGAGGATACAGGATAAAGGGGCACCAATCCCTTACAAGTTTGTTGCTGCATAAACACGTATGTCACTCATGTTCTTTTTTTTTTGTTGCATAAACGTTTTAGAATCTTCAATATATTTTAATTTTTTTAAAAAATACATTCTAAGATGATTCTCTGAAAAATTGTCTTAGAAAGTCTATCCTTCTAAGATGATTTTTAACTAACAATCGTCTTAGAAATGTATCATTCTAAGACAGTTTTCAGGTAAGAACCGTCTTAGAATGATACATTTTTCTAAGGCGGTTTTTTATGGAACCATCGTAGAAAGTGAAGACTTTCTACAACGTTGGCTACGACTATGATTAATAACCAATGTCACTGTGTCTTTTAACCGACGTAGAAAGCACTTTGTCCAGTAGTGTTCACTCTTTAAAATATCAACATACAAGGAATGATAAAAGAAAAATACTATCTAAAATCCATATGGGTGACATATAAATTGATAGAAAATACAAAGGATAAAAAAGGGAGAAAACTACTTTGCACACAAAAAGCAGAACAAAATTAAAATAAAGCTGATTTAATGCTTAGGAGGAAACTATATATCAATGAGAAGTAATGGAGAGGTGTACATTGTTTTATAATAGAGAGGCTTTTTTACCAGCTCCGCCCTCCCTTCCACCATCGCCACCACGACGCTCACCAAGTACACCATACTCGACCAACGCCCTCATAACCCCCACATTCACCTTATTCTCCTTCGCCGCTGAACATAGCATGTACCGCACAATCATCGAGTCCTTCTTCTTGCGCAATCCCCATCTTTTTAGAAGCAAGCACGGTGCGTACAACGCAATCACTATGGCTTTCTTCCCGCGCAATCCCCTTCCTTCTAGAAGCTTCACCAGATGTGTAATCACTCCCACCTTCCCTATTGTTGCCTTCTCTTCTTCCCTGTTTTGCGATAATTGAGCCAACGTGCACGTTGTGTTCTCCTTTTCTGTCATTGTCTCTCTCTCTAGCGCCTTCACCGCTCCATAGGAATGCATGATAGCTGCCATTGAAGGAGGTGGAAGGCATGAAAAGAGTTGTCAAAGAGGATGGGAAAGGAGACGTCATCGAGGAGAGCGATGATTCTAGGGTTTGAGGGAATGAAAGGACCAGGAGGCATGTTGGTTTTGAAGGAGTGAGAAGGGGTTTTGCTATTGGGGAGTGGACACATAACATCGGTTTTAATAAAACCGATGTTACATGAGTATTGACAACATCAATTTTATAAAAAAACCGATGTTAAGATTATGATATTAACATAAGTTTTTTAAAAATCGATGTTAACGATGACATTTTATTTATAAAATGTCACCGCATATTTTGTAACATCAGTTTTTATCAAAATCAACGTTAATTGAACGATGTTAAATCCTATTTTTGTAGTAGTGCACATTGCTTATGACACACATTTCAGGTGGTATTCCCACGCTAATCAAAATAAGCTTTATTACAAATTGGACAAAATTCTAAGTGTTTCCTCTATTTTAGCAACTTTTGTTCTCTATGTCATAACTAGGGCTATACATCTAAACACCAAGTATATTTTTCCTTTGTTTCTTTCTATACTACACATTTCAGGTGGTATCCCCAATTATATTTTTCCTTTGTTTCTTTCTATACTACACTAGCACATTGATCATCCATTATGTATAATCATTTGTATAGTTCTTTCTTTCTCTCTCTCTTTTTCTTTTAAATTTGTTAGACTTCTAACACATCATTTATTTCTTCATTGTGTTGTTTATATGCTAGGACTGAATCTGAATTCCTTAAGGGCATTGTTGGAGATGTTTTGTAAAAATTGAATCCTAGATACAATACCAAATTAAAGGACTAGTTGAATTTGAGGAAAATTATGAAAAAATTGGATCGCTACTAAAAATTGGATCAAGTGAAGTTAGAACCATTGGAATATATGGGGCATGAGTGGCATAGGTAAGACCATCATTGTTATTGCTTTATATGCCAAATTGTCTCATGAGTTTGAAGGTGGTTGCGCTTCCTCACAAATGTAAGGGAAGAAACAAACAAGCATGGACTTAGAGATTGACATAATAATATAAACTTTTTCTAAGTTGTTAGGTAATGAAAATCATTGTTTTGATGCACCCTTTAGTATCCTATTTTGACTTGAGTAAGCTTCGACGTAAAAAAGTTTTGATTGTCTTAGATAATGTGGCTACCATAGAGCAATTAGAAAATCTAACTAAAGATTATGATTTCTAGGACTAGGAAGTAGAGTTATTGTTACAACTAGAAATAAATAAATATGTAGCCAAGTTGATGAAATATACGAGGTCAATGCATTAAGCTCTCATGACTCTCTTCAACTTTTTTGCTTAATTGTTTTTAGAGAAAAATAACTTAAACATAGATATAAAAATCTATTGATAAATCATAATTTGAGTGATATTGTATGTGAGTTTTTATGTTATTTCATGTATTTTATTGGCAGAACTCACATTTGTACATTAGTTTTTAACTTGCAAAGTACAATTGCTCAATCAAGTGGAAAAGTTGAAAAATACACAGTTTCATGAAGATTTGATGCTAATTTTACTTGATAACGATTGTGGTACATTGACCACAACTGTGGTCAACCAGGAAGGACATGGTCAATCATGAGGGTTCTTGTCATTTCACAACATCTCAAACTTTAGCCCAGGATTCCAATAACGGCCATAGTGAATATCATTACCATAATGAACTTAATTAAGGAAATTATCTTTAGGCGTCTGATTAAAGTAATTATCTTTAGAGATCTAATCAAAATATTCATCTATAGTGCACCTAATTAAAATAATTATCTTTAGAGGTCATATTATATTATCTATCTATAGTGTGCCTAATTAAAGTAATTATCTTTGGAGATCATATTAGAATGTATATCTATAGTGTGCCTAATTGAAGTAATTATCTTTAGGAGTCTCTAAATAAGAAGCTAGAGTTTGTACTTGGGAGGATTCAAAATTCGACATTTTACGAATAGTAAGAGCTTTTGAGAGAAGAGTTGCACCAAGAATAATTGAGATTCAAATTTGTAAGGGTTTTCGATCTCTTTTATTTCTAATGCAATATTGTATATTGTTTAGTTATTCTATGACCATGATTGTTTAAACCCCTTAGAACTCAGATGGTTATGTAGTTGTATCCATGTACTCTAGTTCCCCTTTTAATTTTAATAAAGTTCTTTGATGTTATTCAGTTAATTGTATCGTTCTATCGCTTTCACTTATATATTGGAATTGATCAATCTAATTATTAGTTAATTGAATATAACTATCTTCTTGTAATTAATTGACCTATAGAATGATAGGGTTCATTTGAATATTTAGTGCAAAATATAGTATTAATATAAGTTTTATGCAAAAATAGTTCAAAAGTCAAATTTTATTCTTTTTTTAATTTATTATATTCTTATAATCTTATATATTATCTTTTATAATATAATATATAAAATTAAATTCTATTTTCACATAAATTAGAATATGTATATTTATGTAAGTTTTATTTTTCCAACTGGTGGTATGGATGTGTTAACACCTTTCCTTATTCTTCTTTTTAATTTAGTTTTTTTGGTGCGTGTTGGATTGTTTGTGTTGGAGATAAATATGTATCCCCAAGATCCAACCCATCATGTTGTCAATTTTAGTAAAGAATTGTTCTTTATTTTATTATCATATTTATTATTTTACTAAATTGTTAATTTGATAAGTCCTTGATTATCATGTTATCAATTTTGAGGTTCACGTCCAATTAGAGAAAAGGAAAAAGAAGGAATAGTATTAATATTTTCAGGTTGAAAATTGCGTCATGTCTTTTATGGAAGTAAGAGAAAAAAGATGATAATTTAGATATAAATTTTCATTAAAAGTCATGTAAATAACATGTGTCTATTTTCTGTTAAATTATTAAATGATATTTATAAGGGATGAAGTTTGGGTGTAATGTGTGCTAAACTTGAGAGATTTTTTTAGGATGAAAGAAAAAGGTTAGATGTAATTTGGAAAAAAAAACATAGAAGTGCGATTATAATTTACTATAATGAAAGTTTAATAGCATTTTAGGGTTTAAGGGTATAATCTTTAGGAATTGGTCCTTACTAGTGTGAATCTTGCTAATTTTGACATAATTGCATTACTGCTTTTTATTGGTTTTCCATTATTATTACTATAAAATTGTAGATATCTATGTGTTAAAGTTCATTATTCCTGTAAAGATTTTCGTGATTATTTTAAGCAACAATTAATTATCATTCTCAGAGATAAATTCCACATATCTTCACCTCCTTGAACTCCACATGTCGCATGTCACATGTCACCACTATCAGGTACATGGTTGCTAGCATTTACAAAGAGGGGAACAAAAACTCATTGAGTTCTTCTAATTACAGCATTTCTCCTGTTGAGGCTTAATGTCTCTTATGCCGTTGCATCTTCCTTATCTTAATGAATTTCTTCCTTTATCCAAAAAACAAAACAAAATTCCAAGATTATGTCTCGATCCTTAGTATATTCTCTTCTATTGTTGCATTGGAACTAGAAGAGAATTAACAAGTTGACCGAATAAAACAAATGGCATACTAAAAATACTGCTACAAATTTGGATCCCTTGCAATTGCCTCCTTTATATTCTACAATGTCTGCAACTAATAAAAAATCTGGGAAATGGTATTACAATTTAAAGAGATATAACGAATGAATAAAATATATGTTGTATCGTGTGGAACCCCAAAACAGTTTCAGAGTTATTTTAGCATAATTAAAAGTTTCAGAGTTTAAAAAATTGGATATACAAGTACAACTATGTTAAATACTTTTAGACGACTCTTTGTTCAACTTAAATAAAGTTGCTTTTTGAGCGTTGATGAAAGATTCATGTGGTTTATTAAAATTAAAAAAGTTAAAATATGTTTTCGATCATACTATATATCCAGATTTTATGTTTGTTTCTCATAAACTTTTTTTTTATTTAATCTCTGATAAAATAATAACTTTATTTTTAATCCTGATATTTTTACTATTCTTTTTTCTTTGTTATAATATATATTTAGATGTTTATTTCACACATTAATCTCACAAGGGAAATATAATTTAATTGATTAAGTAGGAGTGTGAGTTATTTGAAGCTCTTATTACCCATCTTACATATAAAAAAAAATCTCTATTTTTTTTTTCAATTTATCTTCTTTTATTCATATTTTTAAATTAAATATTAATACGGTTTTTTAAATACCAATAATTAAAAAATATTATCTTATAATTTAACTTCTTAATTATAAATCTAAAATATATAATTTATATATTATATATTAAAAACATTTATTTACCATTTATCGTAAATTTTAATTTTAATTATATAAAAATAAACATACATCTATCAAAGTACCAATTATTTAATAAATTTATATAAACAATAATTGTTTTATTTTTAAATTTATATTAACTAATTTCCTTCGAAAAAATTAACAGAGGAAAAAAACACTTGCTCTCTCACTCTGTTCCTCAACAGAATTTTGCTGTAAACCGTACCAATTCCATTCCACTCTCTCTCCGAACTCCAACAATGGCCAACGTCTCCGTCGCGGCGGAGTGGCAGCTCCTCTACAACCGCTACTACCGCAAGCCAGAGCTCTACCCTATGCCGTGGAAGCACGTGGACCTCGCCCGGACCAAGGTCGCCGCCGCGCCCTTCGGCGGCCCCGTCGCCGTCATCCGCGATGACTCAAAGATCGTCCAGCTCCACGCCGAGTCCGCTCTCCGCAAGCTCCGCCTCTTCTCCTCCTCCGGCCGCCCCCTCGCCGACGCCGTATGGCGCCACCCCGGCGGCCGCCTCGTCGGCATGTCCTGGACCGACGATCAAACTCTTCTCTGCGTCGTCCAGGACGGCACCGTTTACCGCTACGACGTCCACGCGAACCTAATCGAACCAAACCTCTCCCTCGGGAAAGAGTGCTTCGAAGACAACGTTGCGGATTGCGCGTTTTGGGGGCACGGTTTGGTCTGCATCACCGAGGCGAATCAGTTGTTCTGTATTGCTGATTTCAGGAACCCTAGCGCGGTGAAGCTCGCGGATCCCGGGATCGACGAGATGCCGCATTGTATGGCCGTGATTGAGCCGCAGTACACGGTTTCGGGGAATGTCGAGGTTCTGCTCGGCGTGGATGATGCTGTGGTGCTCGCTGTGGAGGAGGATGGCGTGCAGAGGCTTGGAGAGGGATTGTTGCGGGGGCCGCTGCAGAAGATGGTGGTTTCGCGCGACGGCAAGTGGCTCGCTTCGTTTACCCATGATGGGAGGCTCTTGGTGACGACTTCGGACTTGACTGGAGTTATCATCGAGAGGGATTGCGAGGTTTGGATTGAAAATGAAACTGTTTTGTTTGTTGTTAGGATAATTGCCAGTTTTGGTGTGGTTTTATAGTGTGGGATTGACTGTGGTGTTGAAGTTGAAATTTGTGTTAGGGAAGCTAGACACATTATCTAACACACTCTTTTAGACGTAGTTTTTGTAATTTACTGAGTGTCACTCTGATTTTATTGTTTCGGGTACTTGTTAACCAACAGTAAAAAAGTGTGTCAAAAGGAGTGTGTTAGAAGTTATGTTGCTAGCACTCCTCATGCGTGCTACTGTTGATAGGTTTCAAGGGAAGTGCTTTTTCGTTTTGTAGAGTGAGTTTGATGGATATGCAAAGGTCATTATTATGGTTTTAATGAGTCCATGGCTATGATTTTGGCGATACATCATGTTTTTTTTGGGTCTCCGTGGCCGCATTGCACATTTGTCTGCAATTTTTCGTGATATCAAGAGTTGTGATGAAACTGCCTTTGACCACAGTTTAAAAACTTTAACATGGTAGTTGAATGCTTAGGAATTTTGCATTTTGGATGTGCATAGCATAAGTTTGGATTCATGTTTGTCATCACTTAATAGTTATTTGTTAATGGTGCTGCTACCTGGACTTATTTAAGTTTAACATGTCCTAAATTAACCCTAATGGGGGCGTATCTAATCTTTAAATGGGTGTAATGATCTTTATATTGCTATGGATGTGTGTTTGTGTATATGTACGTATATAGGCAAAAGTCATTATAGATGAGTGCTTAAGAATATTTTGTTTGTAAGCATGTAGCATAAGTTTGGATTTTGTGCTGTATCATCAATTAATTGTTATTTTGTAAATGATGTTGCAACCTGAAGTTATTTAAATATTCTAGTATGTTACCAGCACTATGTTCTATGTAACACAAAAAATGGGAGTGTCTAATATTTAATGGTGTGTGTACAATGTTCATGTTATGAAGTTTGTACTGTGTGTTATGAGTGTTTGTGTATATTTTGCCCCCCACCCTGCTCCCCAAAACCATTTTTATCCTTTATACCTCACATCAAGTTTGGATCAGCAGCTTGCAAGATGCCCTTAACTAAATAATTGCTTTTTATGAATGTAGTCAGCTCTTCCTCCGCAGCAGATTGCTTGGTGTGGAATGGATGCTGTGCTGCTGTACTGGGATGATATGCTTTTAATGATGGGTCCTGAGGGAGAGCCAGTTCACTACCTTTTTGATGAACCAATAATTCTTATACCTGAGTGTGATGGAGTGAGGATATTGTCCAATACTAGTATGGAATTTCTACAGCGGGTGCCTGATTCCACCGTTTCGATCTTCACAATTGGAAGTACATCACCTGCTGCTTTACTATATGATGCCTTGGATCATTTTGATAGGCGAAGTGCCAAGGTAGAGACTCCATTCCTGTAATTATTTTACTGTTGCAAGACAGACTATCATTTTCACTCTAGATTTCTAAACTTTTGATTGTATGTAGAGTTTATATGTTCGGAACTTTGAGGTGTCAACTAATGTGTGCCATTGATTAAATTCAGACATTTAGTCACTGCCAACTAATAAACCTGAATCTGTCTCATACTTTTTACGGTATATGGTATAGAAAGGCTGCAGTGTGTATGTGTGTGAATAGCAAAGACCTTGAAAATATATTTACTTGTCTGTAGGGCTTGACAGGGATTCACCATAGCCTATAGCCCTTATATTGAGCTTTAGTTTTCATTTTTTTCATTTTTTATCTTAATAAAATATATTTGAATAATTCAAAAAGGAACTTAATTAGTAGCTCTAGCAATAAATATTACTGTGGTTTTCTTCTTTTGCTACGCTTGTTCTGCTTGTCTGTTGAAGTTAGAATCTACTAGATGTGCCTTGAGTCATTCATTGATAGGCTACTTCTTACCAAGATCTGTGTTAATTGTTTGGATGTAGCCTTTTATTTAAATATAAATATAGATGCTCTGTTGAGCACTGTGATGCCATTTTCTTTGTGTCAGTCTGTAACATTGGGAACTGGATTTGATTTTATTTTAGTCTATTGGTAAACAACTCGATTAAATGCTCAAATATGTCTTACTGATTGTTAATATTTGTAGGTTTTTACAGCTCCCTACATTAATCAAAGTATATTTTAAATCATGAGGTGCTAGCAACATACTCTTTAACACACTCCTCCATACACACTTCACTTATTGGTTTTTTTTTTTTTTTTTGCACAGCAAAAATTTAATAGTATTAATAATGGTTCAGTACTAGATGTACTGAAAATAGCAAATAGATACAAAGGCAAATCCTGCCAAACCCAACTACTATAGATAAAAGCACAGTAGCTGGATACCCAGCAATCAAACAACCCTACGACATTTCTTCCTTCAATCTAATAGACCACTGATTAAAATGAGTATGGAAATCAGGAGAGAATCATTAAATAAGATGTGGGACCCACTGAATTTTGTGATTTCTAATAAATTTAACCGATGAGAGAGGAAGTGTTCAAAAGAGTGTGTTAGAGAGTGTGACCCCTAGAATTTCTCTTTAAATCATTATTGTTGGACATGTTGTCATTTCTTTCTATTGGCAACATAATAGTTCCTTATTTGACTACATTTTGAAGGAAAAGAAGAATGGCTATTATTTCCAGTAATGGAAGGAAAATGTAGGTAAATTTGGCTGACTGAATCTAAGTTAATTTATTTTTTCTAATTTGGTGCAACTGAAAGGAAAGTGATCAATCAAATAGGCATTTTGTGGATGAGTTGAGGCATGTTTTTGGCATCAAACTCAAGAAAGAAGACCTTTATTTTATTTGGATTTTAGTTGATGTGCCAGGTCTTCATTTGTATTTTAATTATGGCTTAATCAAACACTTCATGCTTGTAGATGAGTTTCTGATTTTCTAGTCATTCCCCAGGCAGATGAAAATTTGAGATTGATAAGATCATCCCTTCCTGAGGCTGTTGAAGCATGTGTTGATGCTGCAGGTCATGAATTTGATGTTTCACGCCAGCAAACTCTCCTAAGGGCAGCCAGTTATGGGCAAGCCTTTTGTAGGTGAGTTTGATTTGGATTTTCTGTTGGATATACTGGTGATATTCCTATAAAAGTGTTTTGTTGTCTCAACTACACCATTTTCGATAGTGAATGTCTTAAGAGGGACAGGCATATTTTCTGATATTTGCTCTCGGTAATGATATCCAGTTGACTTTGGCAGCAATTTTCAACGTGATCGTATCCAAGAGATGTGTAAAATTCTGCGGGTCTTGAATGCAGTGCGCAGCCCTGAGATTGGCATTCCTCTTAGTATTCAGCAATACAAGGTTTTTAAGGCTTACTTGTCTATCAGTCTCGGTGCTAAAATTGGCTGTATTGATGTTATACTGAATTAGCTTATTGCCATCAGTTGCTTACACCATCTGTTCTGATTGGTCGCCTGATTAATGCTCACCAACATCTGCTTGCACTGAAAGTATCAGAATATCTTGGAATGAATCAAGTAAGTTTTTGTATATTGTATGGATTACTGTACAATTTTGCATTATGTTTTGATAACTGTTCGGCACCTGATGATTAAATACAAGATTAAAACTTCCCCTGCTATATAATCAGAAATTCGTGCATCACTTGTCAAGTCTCGAATCCTGTTGCCATTGTTTTATTCTTTCTCACCCCATTAGTATCATCAGTACATTAGCAGTCATCTTTAAGTATACATGTGATTTTGATTTTTTGCGACTGCTTTTGCGTAGGAGGTGGTGATAATGCACTGGGCATGTTCAAAGATAACTGCTTCACTGGCAATTCCTGATGTGACTCTTCTGGAGATTCTGCTGGATAAGGTTCCCCTCCCCCCAGTTCAAGATCTGTTTAATCATTCTATTTCTTGCAATAACTCTTGAAAATTACTTTTTTTTTCTCAGTTAAAACTGTGCAAAGGCATTTCCTATGCAGCAGTTGCTGCTCATGCAGACAAAAATGACCGACGAAAGTTAGCTGCCTTGCTTGTTGAACACGAGCCTCGTTCATCGAAACAGGTACTATTCTCATTTTCTTCTATTTATGGATACTTGTTGAAATTAATGGCTTATTAATCTTTGTTCCCCACCTCCCATGCCTCTTTCAACCCATTTTGTTGGCTTGTGTCTATTGTCTACTATGTTTTGTCCAAAGATATTGAATTAGTTCGGTGGAATATTTTTTGTTATTGTACTCATTAATTCTTATGTCCAGGTTCCTCTCCTGTTAAGCATTGGAGAAGAAGATATAGCCTTGATAAAGGCGACCGAATGCGGTGATACAGATCTTGTTTACCTTGTACTTTTTCATATTTGGCAAAAGGTATTGGCTCTGGAAAACCTAATATTTTAGATTTTCAGTTTTGTGATGTATATTGAGTAACATGAGTTTATCTCTAACGAATAATTCTTCTATGGATGATGCAGAGGCAACCATTGGAGTTCTTTGGCACTATACAGGCGAGACCATTGGCACGGGACTTATTTGTAACTTATGCACGGTATGTGGCCTTGGACCATATTCCAGAAGGCAAGACAGTGTGGATCCTCCTGGTTATATAATATTAAGGTCGCCGCTAAATGCTAATTGCTAACCAAATGAAGGAAATAAGATGCATAGAATAGTTTATTTTTTAATGTCATGTAAAAGCTGTACATAACTGCATTATGATAGAAGTAGAAGTTCAGGAGATAACGGACCGAGCCTAACTCACTCCCAAAAGCTAGCTCAAGGGAGGAGGAATGTTTAAGTCTTATAAGAAGTATCCTGGCCATATTAATATTTATATTCAACAATAGATACAACATATTTCTCTATTCTAATTCTCTAATTTTCTATTCTTTAATCTTGTCTTGCTACTATTCCTAGTTGTTGGTTATTCAATCTCTTAGAGCCCTAACAATGTTTTGTTGGAAATGTATCATCCATTCTATCATTCATTAATAATTACATCTGGAGTGGTAAAGTTGGGTGACACACATTTAATAAAGAAAGAAGACAGAGAGAAGGGTGAAATGTAGTGGTTAAAATATAAGATGAACAGCATTTGTTAATATTTGTGTTCATGTGTTCTTATTTGAAGTATTCAATGTTAAAAGTGGATGTCATCTAGGAATTAATGTCTGCTGCATCTCAATTTCAGGATTTATAAACACGAATTTTTGAAGGATTTCTTCTTATCAACTGGGCAACTTCAAGTATGTTTTCATTCTTTGCAATGATTTGCATCATATGTGTAGTTTCTAATTATATATCATGAATTGATAACTTATCTATCCACACATCCTCTGACTACCCAGAACTTTATTTTCTTTTTCTCTCTAAATATGCCTTTTACATAAAGCGTGCCATTAGTCTACTATTGATTCTGCCTTGCAATTTTCACACAATTTACTAATTACATCACTGTATGAAATTTATAATCATACTTATTATGCCTGTTGTATTGGATTTAAGTAATGCTGCCAGATCATATCCTTGTATACTCAATTACATGCTTTCCATTTAAATACTGGAATTGATTCTGTGGCCAATGCATGTAGGATGTGGCATTTCTTTTGTGGAAAGAATCATGGGAACTTGGGAAAAATCCCATGGCAAGCAAAGGATCTCCACTTCATGGTCCTCGAATAAAACTTATTGAGAAGGCACATGGTCTTTTTGCTGAAACCAAGGAGCATACCTTTGAATCAAAGGCAGCTGAAGAGCATGCAAAACTGTTAAGGTGTGATTAATTTTTGTCAAAATCACTAGACCATAACATAAATCTCAGCATTTCATTTGTTTGGCTTGTTGTAATAATAACTCCATATAATTATGAAGAAATTGTTATTCATATGTTTCTGGAGAAACATTTAGACTTTGGTACGGGTTGAATAAACATTTTTGTCATGCAATCAAGAGGAACATTATGACACTGTTGCTACTGCAGAATTCAGCATGAACTTGAAGTGACTACAAAGCAAGCCATTTTTGTGGATTCTAGTATAAGTGATACAATCCGTACTTGTATTGTCTTGGGAAATAATCGAGCTGCAATGAAAGTGAAAACGGAATTTAAGGTTGGTAAATTTTACCTTAATTTGTGCTAATTTGCATGAACAATTTGTTGAGAACAAAATCCAAAAATATTAAAAAATAGAAACACTTTTATCCCCCGTACTTTTTCTCTGTAAATTAGTTCTTGAGGAAAACAATTTTCGTTGTTTTCATACTTAGGTGTCTGAGAAGAGATGGTATTGGCTTAAAGTTTTTGCATTAGCTACAATCAAGGATTGGGTTGCCCTAGAGAAATTTTCAAAGGAGAAGAAACCTCCAATTGGTAAGTTTTTAGACTGTTTGCTATTTTAAATTTGTAGCGAATTGGTAAGTTTAGACTGCAAATCTGCAATGAGTGGGTTGGATACAGATATTGATCGTCACTGTAAAGAATTCAGCATTATACTTTGCAGTTTTGGATATTTATGAAACATTAGAGTAGTGCGATTCAAGCATTTTGACCCCTTGTTATAATGTTTCAGAGTAGAGGAAAAGAACTTTTCCTATATTTTTCAGCTAAGCTAACTAATAACACATTACTACTCTAACATTCAATACCTACATGTTCTGGTATCTATAGGTTATAGGCCATTTGTGGAGGCATGCATTGAAGCAGACGAAAAGGGAGAAGCTATTAAATATATCCCAAAACTTGCAGACCCTCGAGAAAGAGCTGAGGTATTTTATGCTTGTCTCATCATTCACCAATATAAATCTCATTATTAATGCCTAAATTCCTTCCCTGCCTCTGATCATAATTATCTTAATCCTCATCACCTCACCACCACTTTTACTATTTTTTGTTGATACTATGATGCTGGAACAGATTAAGGGTTAAATATATTTTTGGGGGAGTGGGTATTTTATAAAAATATTATTCAAAAACAAGAAGTACAACTGAGCAAGGATATAATATCCTCCAAGATAGAAAATTCAAGTTGCAACAAGGAGATTGATGAGATTAAAAAATGCTGTAAAGGCTTTATATATCAGAAATAATTAACAACTCCATTGAAACAGCCTTAAACAGAATGCCATACAGAATTCAAACAAATTTCTCTCATTGCAAGTATTGTAATCCATTTAATTGCCGAGAAGGATTGCATGAAGGGTACACTGCTACAAATTGTAGCACAAACTAGAGCTTTTGCCTTGGAAGTGAGACTTTATCTGAAATTAGTGCTTTGCCAACTAAAGAATAGAAATATTTTTTTTCTTTTTATTATATTTTTGCCCTAGTGTAAGGTGCATATCACAGCTTTACATAACTTTTCTCTATCTTGGACAGTCATATGCTCGAATTGGTATGGCCAAGGAAGCTGCCGATGCTGCTTCACAGGCAAAAGATGGTGAATTACTTGGTCGGTTGAAATTGACTTTTGCACAAAATGCAGCAGCTTCATCAATATTTGATACTCTTCGAGATCGGTTGTCTTTCCAAGGTGCTTAATTTTCTATCCAGAGCTTTCTGCTCCCTTGTTCCTGTTCCAAGGTGCTTATTATTTTCCTTTTGGAATATTAGTTGTGTATATTGTGAAGAAAAAAATGTATCTTATCTGCTAATGTCTAGAGGTAAATGTGCTCAAATATTGTCTTTTAGTTGTTCCCCCTTAGTTGTTGCGAGAGGCCATTTTCGTGTCTTAGTATATAATTGCTTGTTTTATCTTCAATGTACCTGTATAATTCAATTTGCCAATGAGTAGTGACCACTGCCGAGTTTGTTAATTGTATTACCCATTGATACATTCTTATTTAATTGAATTTGTTCGTGTGACCCAGTGAATTTGCTAATGTCTAGTGGTAACACTTCTATATTATGTTTCCAATTAAATATACGTATGGTTTCTCAATCCTTTCAATGATATGCATAAGCACAACATACTTGAATAAAATATAATCTGGCGATGTTGAATCCTTTGGATGGAAATTGTGGCGCAACTTTCTTTAGCGATTCGAGGACTGTGGAACATTGAATTTGAATTATGGCATTATAATTCCAATATAACAATATTGAATCGGTCAGTTCTCAATTTCATTATAAGCTTCAAGCAGTACGAGTTAAGATTTTGGGTACACGGTTGGGCTGCGTTCGTTAACCTTTCTTTGTAAATAGTAATCAACCACTGCTGTTTGTTTTTGTTCATAAAAATCATCACCAATGTTCAACTTGCAGTTCCATCAATTTGACTCAGTTTCAAGAGTGAGATTGTGACTACGACTTTTAATGGAAAAATGGACAATTAGTTTGTTTCTTAAATATATTTCCAATTTGGTTCGTGTTATAGAATATCATAGATTGATTAAGGGATTTACTATTCTCCTTGTCAAGAATTAAAATGCCGAGCCAATACAATATCGTAGATTGATTAAAGGATTTAGATACTATGCAAGTGGTTCATGCAACGTGACACTTAGTTGAGGGTGCCTAAAATAAACAGTGTATTTCATAAACTAATAAAAAATAATTCAAAAATTGAAAAAACCAAAAATCTTTATTTAATTAGATCAAATTTTGGATTTGATATTTCAATCCAATCTAATTCAATTTAAATTGAACTTATACACATTTTTATTTATAAATTTATGATACCACTCATGTTTATATTTTTATAGATATTTGTAATTATTACATAACTTGTACTTATTTATAAAAAATATATATATATAAGTATATGGTCCCCTGTTTGGAAACTTGAGGTTTTGTAGTGGTTGTTAGCCCGTTAACTCCTAAGAGGACAAGTGAACTCGTAAACTCGCAAGAGTTAACGAGTTAATTTTGGAGTTTGATAACCATGAATGTATTATTTATGTGCGAACCAGATATGTAGTTAAGAAAGCTTATTAATGCTCTCTCGTATCATGAAACCATTCAACCCTAAACAGCTTAGTAGTGGGGAGTTTGAGTAATTTGCATGAAATTCCAAGTCCAAATCTTGGTATTGTCATTGTACACAAAAATTAATATTATGGATCCACTCAATTGAAAGTAGGCTTTTATTTTGCAGCTCAACAATTTTCATTCAGAGGGCATTTGGTTAAATACCTTAATTAAACATTCATTAAATATCACACGAGTTATTCATAAGCTTGATAGTGAGGTTTGCTGAAATAATTTTCTTAAAAAAAAAAACCTTATTTTAATGTGCTTTCTAGGGGAAGCATTATACTTTTACAGCACAATTCATCTATATTCATAACATCTGAAATTACATGATTTTTTTTCCCGCAAAATAGCAACAACAAACTTAGAGGACTCTTCATGAACTTCTTTCATATGTTGAAGTTTATTCAAGAACTCAGAACAGTAGCCTGGATTAATGCATACCAGAAAGTAGAGAAATCCATGACATTTTTGGAGGAATTCTAAAAGAGGCAACATTTAACAGATTGAAATTTCTCAATTTGGAAGGGCATAAGCTGAATTCTCATATTTACCATCCCACCTGTTTGGAATTAGAGAGAATTTTTGGTTATACATACAAATTTTAGTTTAAGAAAAATACTTAATGAATCAAAACTCAAACACCAACCAACCTGTATTCCTCACTTTCTGGAATCTGCAGCTCCAAATTCTTCTCAAATGGCTGAAAGATCAAGTCCAACTTTCCGTCCTCTACTTTGTCAAGGGATGAAGGTTCCCACTGAACAACGTTTTAATTTAGCATTATAAAGGACAAACAACAAGAATAAGACTTCTTTTTTATTCAAAAAAAAAAAAATACTTCTGGACATGATTTTGCTAGTAATAATTAGATTGAGTTCACAGTTTATAATTATTTTTATACAATATAATTGGCATCCCCTAATTGGCCTTGATGCATGTATATAATTTCCTGACAAAGCATGGACAGCAGTGTTCAAGTCTAGTTTTGTGGGTTATAGATATATACTTTACCTAAAGGCTGAGATATAAGCATGCTAGTGTATTGAGATAAGCTTACATTTTAGATTAGAAGAGACATAGAAAAAGTGTAAAGGAAGATGCAAATTTGGATTCTCAGAGGGTACTTTTTATGTAAATGGTTTGTACCTTTTACTGCAAATTTTCATCTATGAATGTAAGAAACTATAAAAAAAAAAAGGTAATTTCACATATGCGTGCATCTGATAATTCAACACAGGCAATTCCAATATGTATAGAATAGAAGTATGCGTGCATGTTTTGGAAGAAGAGAGAAAACAGAGAGAGAGTACCTTTGGAGCATTATCTTTGTCAATGGTGAGAGCTCTAATACCCTTCTCATCAAAAGACAGTAAAAGTTTGCTTCAGATATTAGTAGGGAACAAATTCAAAAATTATAACATTAAACTGTCTTCTGTCAAAAAAATTTCTACCAATGACAACATCAATTACCTCATACATATCCTCAGATATTGTAGTTCGCAGTATATTCATTGTTAATCTGAATTCCTTTTTTAAGCATTCAGATAATGTTTGATTCCTTCCTTCACGAACCTGTACATATCCAAGACAGTATATAAAATCATGAAATTTGAGAAACAGCATGTCAATCTTACTTTTACAAGGCCAACTTGCTTTTTCCTCCCTTTTCTTTATTGAGTCAGTTTTGTTGTGTCCAAACTCCAAAGACTTAGTGATTAACTAGATTATGCATTTACCATTTCTGTTCTTTGTCCTGATTTAGTTTCTTACAGAATTTGAAAGAGTAATTTTAAAACCTAGAAGGGAAAATTATAGTATTAGTTACATTTAACCAAAACTGCATCATATGCATGCATGATTCAGCATGAACATGTGTATTTTCATGGCCATAAGAATCCAGATTGGGATATTGTCACTTTATGGATTTTATCAAGTTGAAAGACAATTATCATCTCAAAACTTTAGGAATAATTAAATTGTTCCAGTCTGCCAGATGAGATTTCATACATCTTTGGTTGCTTCAACCTCGAGTTTTATCTTCGAATCATGATTTGAAAAGGTCAATATCTATCATCCAGTCTAAAATCTTAACAAATTATGACAAACCCCTTACCGATCTTAATGCTATTTTCAATGCAGTTGGTGATGATCTTTTCATTCCTTTTAAAACTGCACCTATCCATACATTTCCTTTGTTGTTTGCTTCTGCTTCCTTCAGATCAAAGTGCATAGTCATATATAACAACATCCCAGAAAGGACTCAGCATGCAATAAGATAAGAATATTCCTATTGAAATACTAAGAAACTTACTAATGATTTTATAATTTCCTCTACGGAGTCTTTTGAGAAGCACTCTTTGATTATTGACTGCCTAAAATTCTCCAAAGGTTACTGTCTTGAGCATAATGCAATTTGGAGGTAACAGTGAGAAGAAAACTAGAAAATAGATAACAGATCATAGATGAAAAAGTGATTACTTGTTTAAGATACTCTCTTCATCAAGTTTGACTTCTGAAGAGAATTCTTCAATTACTGATCTTACGGCATTCTCATCACCAGAATTCAAGCTAATAAGGCGGTTCTCTAGCTCAACAATTTTCTGGTACACCAAAAACCATCATCAATCAAATTAACTCTTAAAACCAATACTATATGTAACAAACACCTAGTGACTTGGATCCTAACAAGCACTTTCGAGAGAAACATCCTGATGCTTTTTACTACTTGTTTTCCTCTTTCAGTAAAATTTGATAATAGACATATTATTTTTGTGGACAAATGTCATCAGATCAGAAAACAGAAAATTTAAACAAATCTATTAGAGTTGTTTGTCATAAGCCTAGAAGAAAATTTAAAATTAGTTTTTTTTGAACTAATAAACATACTTTCTTATAATTACTATTGTTTTAGTTGAATTTTTTTACTTTTTTAAGATGAAAACTTCATAAAAAGAGAAAGTCATCGCAGAAATTGAAGATAATCAAACCTCAAAAGGGACAAAATGGGTTGCCAGTCCAGCAGCAACTATTTCCTTCCCACTCAACCTTCCTCCAGTAAGTGCCAAGTATTCTCCTGTATAATGTATAATACATGCATGATATCATCTCCACAGTTTTCTACGTATCATCTGCTATAGTGTTTTTCTTCATTTAAAGCTAATTCGATATAATTTTAAAGACACTTCTACTGTCATGGAAGAATAAACAGCTAATGAGATACAAGTGTTATGAGGGAAAATTTCAAAATAGCAGAAGAGGACAAGGTAAAAGGAATTCCTTGAGATTGCAGTTACCTAAATGCCCTGGTAAACGAGAGTGGTAGTATGAGAAGCCACAATCAATATGAAATCCAAAACTTGCTTCAGGAGTGGCAAAAACCTGTCAAAGCATCGTTTGAGCATGCCGCAAAAAAAAATTAAGGATGACAGTACATCAATAATTATACCACAAAACTAACTGAAAATGGATTTAGAAAATAATCTCTAACAACTTAAATACTAACAGTTTTTTCTGTTACAACTGAGAACTTCAATGGGACCATCAAAGCTGCACCTCCACCCATTGAAATTCCATGAACAAGCGCAACCTGTTATAATATAATAGCACCATTCAAGAAAACACCAGACTTCAATAAATTTTCACAAGAACATATTGCCATAATTTTTTGAGGACAAAGTGGAATTATGTTCCTAAATCAAACCTGGGTTTTCTTATAGGTACTAATGTGATAGCAAAGCCAGTAAAATCTGTAGACCACTTCAAGACAGGCATCCTCTGTCAAGAAGAAATGCATTACACTTCAAATAAGACCAAATAATGTAAAGAAATCTTAATTGTTTCTCTCCTAAATCTCATCTACTAATGCTCACTAAAAAAAAGAGAGAAATGCTCAAAACACACTATTGTCAATGACTCTTTACTGTGATATTCACCCGAGACTTACTAAAGTGGTTCCACATGAATTTCACCTAATAGTAAAGAATGTGTTAAAAAGAGTGTGTTTGACATTATGTTATTAGCATTTCTCAATAGAAAAAATAATGAAATCTCTATGTGAACTTGTTTGAACAGATTCCTCTAAATTCTACAGAGAAAGATGTATTTACTTATTTTCCTGCCGTCATAGAACACTCTCAAATCCCCTCCAGCGCAAAAAGCCCTACCAGATCCCTGGAAAAACAATTTCACAGAAAATGAGTGAAGTGGACACAAGTAAGAACAACAAATGCAAGAGAAAGGTAGATTGGTTCATTTTGGTAGGTTATCATAATAGAATCTTTCAGGAAAAATAAAAAAGGAACCATTTATAATATCTAATAAGGTTATTTCAACAATTTCAGTTAGTAACATTGTAGTAGCACTAGCTGCAAGAGTGTTCGGGTTCAATTTCTGGAACCAAAATAGTAATAATGATAGAGTTTAATTTTGATACACTGCCAGTGTAAAAAAAAAAATTACATTGCAATCCAATTAGTAATGACCCTAAATCTTTCTACACCAAAAATGTAAGCATCATCATTCAAATTAACAATTCTTCAATCTTTATTACAAAAGTCAACAATTTTACCATACAAGATAATCCATGATTGGTTGGCATTATAAAATACCTTTATACATCTTAATTAATTAATTAAATAAATAATCAGAGAATAAGCATCAACCTTTATGATAACTAGCTCTGCTTCCTCATCCTTCTCCCACTTTTCCAAATATGTTGCTAGCAGAGAAACCTGAAACCGTTTAAGAATTTTCATTTAAAAAAAAAAAAGTAGTAGTAGCAATAGATAAACCCAGCAGAGAGAGAAAATTTTCAAAGTTAAGCTAATTGGATCTACCAATTCTGGTGAGATGGCATTCAATTGCCTTGGCCTGTTCAAAGTGACCACTCTTACATGCTCTATCTCCTCTCCAACAACAACCTGAACATCAAAACCAACAACAGCAACACGCATGAATCATTTACCACCTTATTTTGTTTGAGTGAAAATTGCAGAAACCCTTTATTGGTGGTAGGTAAGTGTATCAATTATAAATATTATCTTTCATTTTTACCAAAAAAAGGATTAGCATGTCAATACAGAAGGGAAACCTCTCTATCAAAAACAAAATGAAAATCAAACAATCAGAAATTGGAAGCATTATTCAGGGGCTTGCCTGTTCATCTGGCACTGCCGAACTTGGTGCCATTGAGGTCAAAATACTGCACAACCAAACAATAAATGGCATATATGATCAAGTGAATCAAATTTTAAACACAAAAGAAGATATGAAATTATTATTATTATTATTAACAAAATAAAATGAAGAGAGTGAGAGTGAAAGTAAAACTAACAGGCTGAAGTTAACCTGCAATAAGGGTGAGTATGAAAGTGAGATAGAATAAAAGTAAATGGAGGAAGGAGATTGAACTATAAGTCTACAACTAGTACTGAGTTATATATATATATATATATATTGCTTCTTAACCCTTTGAATGTAAACACGGAATAAGGAACTTCGGATAGGATTTCAAACACCAAACTTTCAATGATTAATTCTTACAAGAAATTGGAAGGGGAAATTGTTTTATATTATATTTATTTTTTAATTAGGAAAACATATTTTATATAATTTATTTATTTATTCCATTTATTAAAACAAATAAATAATTCTTTACCCTTTTCTTTGATTTCTAATAATCTAAATAACATATTTTTGTATTTCTTTAATTTTGATCATTATTTATTTTTTCTGTCTATTTCAGTTTCATTATAGCATCATACTGTCAAGAGAAAATCGAAGAAAGTGAACTCAACACAGTCAACGGAAATCTGTCGTGTCACACTTCGCATTTGTTAATAGTTATACCAACCACTAAAGATTCATTATAATATAATATAAACTTTGTTAACAAGTGGCGATTAAGAAAATACTAAAAGTAAAATATTCACAAATAAAATTTCTTTAAAAATTAGTATTATTTTGGTTGTTTAAAATAATAAATATTTTAAAATAAAGAGAACATTATATGAAGAACAAATATTTAATACTTGTTCAAATCTCATATAATATTACTTAATTAGATCAATTAGTACTATTTAATAAAGCTTGTATAGCAATAATAATAATAATATAATACTATAATTTTGTTGCAGCAAAATGGGACTCCAAGTCTCCACCTACCTACACCATATCTTTCACCCACCACTTTTGCTACATCCTGGCGACCTTCAACTACCACAAATTGTAAGGCTTCATCATCTATTAAATTTCCTTTTACTTTTATTATACTATTAAAGTACGTCTTAAGTGTCAATACCATTTTTACCATATAACAACATGCTGGAGCTTTAACTCTTTTTTTTACCTTTTTCTTTTTTATTTATTTATCTTCTTTATTGTTTTTTTCCTTTCTATCCTCTTACCTAGAACTGTCAAAATAAATTAGATTAATTCATTCTGACTCATTAAAAATTAAGTCTTAAAAATAAATTAGATTGGTGAATTAAACAGATTGACTCACCAGTTCCCCTAACATTTTAAAAAATCATTTAAAAAAAACAAATTTGAATCAATTAAAAAATATTAGCTAAACTAAATCATGTGATACCCACACACTACATCTATAACAAGATATATTATCACACTTTACAACTGCAATAACAAAATTTTAGAAAAAATATAAGCATTTCATGCGTACAGAATAATTTAAAATAAAATAATCTTGAACATGATACTAAATTAAAGTCTAAAACTTTAAACTTTAAAATCTTAAAATAATATCACAAAATACAATAATAAGATGATCTAAATTAAATCAGTGTTAATTGAATTAGTTCTATTTGAATTATACGTAAAAAAAAAAAAATTGAAACTCAAATATGATTGATTTGAATTCGATTTCACCCTAAATCCAAACCAATTCAACCAGTAAATAATCCTAGGATTACAAAACCAACTAAATATTAAATTAGTCCAGATAGTTTGTTCTTCTCACTTCAAATTCAAACCAATTTATTATTTTTAATTTATAATCAATTTGGTTTTCAAATTTATCTTTTTTTTCAATTTAAATTAACCCAATTGATGACCAAATTTATTTTTTTAATTTAAGATTAATATATTTTATTTGGTACTTAAAATTTCCTTTATATTTTGTCTTTTTTTCCTTCATTTATTTTATTTCTCTTGTGATCTTAAATACTATTATTAAGTGGCTTAGTTTTTTGTCCTAGGTGAGAAATCATCAAGTTTTTTGTCCTGTGGGTTATTAAGTGTCTTAATTTGGTCATATTTGATTATTTTTTTTATCATATTTTGAGTGAAGAAATTAATTAGGTATATAGTGTTAATTATGTAAAAAAAATGAAATAGTAATTAAATAAATATTAAAAACCAAACCATAAATGTTTTAACCTTATATTAATATAAATTATTGTTTTTATAAAGTATACAATAGTTAGATATAAAATATAATGATTATTTATTATACTTATGATCTGAACTAAATCTGCCAAATATTAATTGAATTGATTTAATTTGGATTAGACATTAAAATTGTCAAAACTCAAATCATGTCAGATAAATTAAATATGATCGATTCAAATTTGATTTTACCCTAAATTTAAACAAATTCAACCAATTATTTCAAATCACATGACATTCTAGTGTCAAGTGTTGAAGATTTTTCTCATCAAAATATAACTTGTTTTTAAAATATTTCTCACAAGTTTTTAATTGTTTTTTTTGTGAAATATTAAAATGGTTTAGGTTTATTTTTTAAAATCTATATTATTTCTTTTCTCAAAACATGAACAAAACTAGAACTGTCAATGATTATCTTAAAAATCATTGTAAATAATTTTACTCTAAAAAGTGATAGAACATGTCTATTAAACTCGTAATTGAATGAGTTTAAATTAATCAATTTTTTTTTTAAAAAAATTCTTAATTGAGCTAAATTAATTTTAAATTATATAATTTGTTTCATTTTTATAATAACTACCTTAAAAGTTAAAAGTTAGACACCGACATGTTGGAGGTTTGACACCACACAATAGAGAAAGGTGTGTATGTATGCCAGTTATGTATGTTGATATGAGAAAAAACAGCATGCCAAACAAAAAAGGAACCACTTGATTTAAAACCAACCGACCCGAAGGATTGGTGTGGCAGTGTAAGGTCATGTTGTGTTCATATGAGTGGAAATGATCTATTTAACAGGAAAACATGTATTTAATTTCCACCATGTACAAAATTCTTTTGAGCCAGTGACAATCATGAACCGCGAACGAAATTAATCTCTGACCCAATAAATTAAAAGACACTTTTGATTTTTGACCCAGAAGAAAAAAACGGAACGTATTCACAAAAATGAGTGAAACAAGGGTTCAACAAAAATGACCAAAATAAGACACCAAATTTCCAAAACTCAATACTCAAAGCTTGAAAGAAAGCAAACAGTCTATGGTTGCAGATATTGAAGTACTTTGTTAATATGTGATTACCTTCTCTATGCTCTTCCTATGTTCAAAATGAATCAAGCAACCTCAAGATAAATGTGGTTGAATGAGAATTACATAAAGAGGTTGGGCTTGGTGGCCTTGTATGTTGTTTTGAGCTTCCTAGTTGGGGGCCTAACCTTCTTGAACACCAACGGGAACTTGATTTTGGAGTTGTGGAACTGCTTGGTGCTCTCCCTTTTGCATAGTTTAGCTGGTATGGTGGCAGTCTTGATGATCTGGATGCATGGTGACCTGACTCTATGACGAAATGCCATTTCGTTGTACATTTGTTCAACAGCGCCGTTTAGAGTAGTATCGTGGTATTCCTTGTACATGTTATGATACCCAGTTCGGCTTTGGTATCGCAGCGAAATTCCATAATTCTTGATCTTGGTAGGACTTTTCCTCAAAAATCTGCAATAAGCATAAAGGATAAAGAATTATAACATCACTATCTGCAATTGGAGCCTACAATGCTGAAGCAAAACACAGGAAAAAATTTGTCTCCTAGTACTCCTATCCATATCAAAGTAAGGCTAAAAATCTATGATGCATGCTTCATGAAATAGTAGCACGCAATACTTGGATCAACCTATGTCCAAACTTCAATATCTTTCCCTCAATGACCCATACAAAAATTTCCTAGTATCTGTATAAATTAAACAACTTTGAGCCAGCGGCCCCAAGAAATAATCAGTTACAATGTTGAATTATCAAAATATCTCACGTTTCATTCTTAAAAGTTAAAACTGACTCTCTTCACAAGTTTTCTACAATTTTTATAACTTGACTTGACATGATTTATATATACACACACACATGAAGAAACATTAAAATTCAAAAGATGCCCATTGACTAATAACTTCATAACAAAGCAAACAGATAACCTAGTACTCTAAACAAATTTCAATTAACTAGATTTTTCAATGAAAGAGAAAAATGTTGCAAAATGTGTCCAATGTAACAGAGATTCAGAGAGTCAAGCATAAATAACTTTGCCTAAGTAGAATTCCCAAAAAGCATGTAGAAAACTACGTGGCATTGTTATTTTACCAGTCTTACAATGTTTATACTTTATATAACCTGACAAAAGTTGTTTGTCCCCAGAATGGTAAGATTTCAGAACAGAAATTATAATATGTAACTATTTGTTTTTATAGGGATTTAAAAAAAAAAAAAAAAAAAACTCTGAAAGAAGCTTCAAGTAGAAATGTAGCTTATTTGCAACTGTTGATATAAACAGGACAAAAGAGAATGCATACTTCATTGATGGTTAACATTTGCCCATTGCTTTTCTTTACCTTCTTTAGCTTTCTCAAGAAGTACCTGCAAAAATTAAAATGAAAAAGAAAATGTGGTGAATAGTTATGCTTTTCAGAAATACAAAACATTTCAATTATTCAATGAATAAATAAATAGAAACATCATTTTGATCTCATCCAAAATGAGCAATGCAAAAACTTGTGACAGCACATGATAGAAAACATTACTATCCCCGGCTTAAAGAGAGAGATACCATCACACATTCATGTAAAGCAAATTGGCGTTGTAAAGCAGCACCAAAGTGGCCTTTCTTGCATTGCCAGAAAATATCAAACATGTGTGTGATCAGCAATACATTAAAAAGCTAGCAGTCTTGTGATGAAAATTTTTAATTTTGCAGTTTTTATGTATGTTGGATGATAAGCATCCATTTGAGATCTGCTTCAAACGGTTCTTAATTTCATATTACAAAAGAAGAAGAAAATTATCCTTTGATGTAAGGGGAGAAAAAAATAAAAGGAATTAAAGACAAGACCTTTGAACTGGATACTACAATAACATTCCATGTTGAACCATGTCAAACAAAAAACTTAATTCAAAGCAACTATGCATATTTTCCACAAACCAAAATGCACTATCTTTTGCCTATCAATGGTGCTAACCTACCAACCATAGACACCCTAATGAAAACTCTTAAGTTGAAAATTCATTATAAAATTAAGCATTTTCACACAACCCCATCACCAAACAGAAACAGAATGTTAAGGTTGTTACATACCAGAACTTAGATTTGGCACGGACCTCATTGGTGGCCCACAGCTTCATCCTGTATATCTTAGGATGCACATCAGTTTCAGTGGGAAGAGCTCTCCCCACAACCTGGTACTGGTGAAACTGATTCAACACAACAAAAAAAGGGTATCATTCATTATGGACTCTTCACACTACACATAATCAGAAAAAAAAACAACTAGAAAGCCAAAATTAATAAACACAAAATTCAATTTCCAAGTAAAAAAATCAGAAAAGACCAATCTTGCAATGAAAAAATTGAAAGAAACTAGAACGGTGGCAATGATAAAAGATAGGCAAATGGTGAAAAATCCAAGATTGGTTTACCCTGAAGGTGACCATGGTAGCAACTGCTTAGTGTTCTCTCAGTTGCAGTTGTTTTTCTATGAATACTGAATAGGAATAAAATAAGGCAAAATGTAAAACCCTGAAGGCTGAGTCTACGTGTTTTTTTAGTCAATGGTTAAATAAAGCAAAAAGAGAATAGGAGCCCAAAATGCATGCAGAGAAAGGGCTGTACAAAAATAAAGGGATTGCTATTTTCACTCTCTAAAATACTAATCCCACCTCTTACTTTTTAAATATTGTGAAAAGACTATACTGCCGCCGCTTCAGTTTTCCTACACTCACCTCCCTCTTCCCTTTCCCATTATCGCTACTGCACCCGCCTCTCATTTCTTCTCCCAATTATGCTTCCTTGTTGTATTTTTTAGCTTCTTGCTGCATTTTCAAGCTATAACATTTGTCCCGTTTGTTCCAAGTAATACATTCCTCACGATATTTGTTTCATTGTTTTTGTACCAATGGAAATGCGGCTCCATTTTGGAGAAACAACAACAGAACCACATTTTTGTTGAGTTGAAATAAGAGGGAGTGTGGAATTGTGTTTTTGTTGTGCAACATATGCATATACACAGTGAAAATAGGTTTTTGTTGTGTGTCAATGATACACAAAACAGAAATATAATATTTTTGTGTTTCTATTGAAACTCATGATGGAATTTTAGGAGTTATAAAGTTCGCCTGCAGCCAAAAGGAGAAGGAGAAAGGAAGAGATTGTAGGTGTTGGAAGAAGAAGAAGATTTTATTTCATTTGGCACACTAAATACAAGAGTATGATCCCCTATTTATACTAAAATAGAGTGACCACTCACATAATTTGCTTATTCAAGAATACTAAATGCTCACATAATTGTTTATTCAAGACTTTGTAACTCACAACCTTACACCTTTCATCTTCCACAATTTAAGGCTCATAAAACTTGTTATTATTATTTTTCTAATTAATATCTAACATCCTTCCTTAATTGAAAAATTCTTCTGCACACCAAGTCTTGCTCGCAATCTTCGAAAATCTTCAAATTTGAGAGGCTTGGTGAAAATATCCGCAACTTGATCTTGAGTTTTCACATGAGTCAATTCTACTTCTTTCTTGGTAATGCACTCTCTAATGAAATGATACCTTATATCTATATGCTTACTTCGTTCATGGAACACCGGATTCTTGGCAAGCTCTTGTGCAGATCTATTATCAACATAGATCTTTGTGCTTTCCTTTTGCAACAACTGAAGTTCCTCCAACAATCTTCTTAGCCAAATGGCATGACATGTGCAAGAAGTTGCAGCTACATACTCGGCTTCACAAGTAGAAAGTGTCACAATGCCTTGCTTCTTAGAACTCCATGTAAAAACACAATCACCCATAAAAAATACAAATCCGGTAGTACTTTTTCTATCATCAACATCTCCGGCAAAATCACTATCACAAAATCCCACAAGCTTATAGTTATTGGAGGGAGAATAAAACAATCCAAAATCAATTGTACCTTTCAAGTAACGAAGAATTCTTTTTGCGGCTTTTAGATGAGGAGAGGTAGGAGCCTCCATAAAGCGACACACAACTCCCACCGCATATAGAATATCAGGCCTTGTATTGGTTAGATACCTTAAACTCCCCACAAGACTCTTGAAGATCGTGGAGTCTACCTTCTCTCCTTCATCAAACTTTGATAACTTCAAGCCACCTTCCATAGGTGTGTTCACGGGATTGCAATCAAGCATATTAAATTTCTTCAACACTTCTTTTGTGTACCTTTCTTGTGAGACAAAGATACCATTCTCCGTTTGCTTCACTTCCATTCCCAAGTAATATGACATGAGTCCCATATCTGTCATATCAAATTCACGAGACATGGACTCCTTGAAGTCTTCAAACAAATTTGGGTTATTGCCGGTAAAGATAAGATCATCCACATAAAGACAAATAAATAAGACATCACCATTATTAAAAGTTTTAACATAAAGAGCATACTCATTTTGACAACGAACAAACCCATTGTCATGGAAGTACTTGTCAATGCGAGTATTCCATGCCCTCGGTGCTTGCTTTAGACCATACAACGCCTTGTTCAATTTCAAGACTTTTCCTTCTTGACCTTCGATGACAAAACCCATTGGTTGTTCAACATAGACATCTTCTTCAAGATAGCCATTTAGAAATGCCGATTTTACATCAAGCTGAAAAATTCTCCACTTCATTTGAGCTGCCAAGGAAATAAGAAGACGAATGGTATCCATGCGGGCAACCGGTGCAAACACTTCATCATAATCAACTCCATATTGTTGCTTATAACCTTTAGCTACAAGTCTTGCTTTGTGTCTCTCAACCTCTCCTTTTGCATTCTTCTTGATTTTGAACACCCATTTGACTCCAATTGCTTCATGACCTTTAGGAAGGCTTGATAACTCCCAAGTGTTGTTCTTCTCAATGGCTTTGATTTCTTCTTCCATGGCTTGTCTCCACCTCTTGTCTTTCATTGCTTCATCAAAGTTTAAGGGTTCACTGTCAACAAAAAGACAAAACAAATCATTTATAACTTCAGTTTCATCATATAATTCTTGAATATTTCTAATTCTTCTTGGCCTTTCACTTGAACTCCCTTCGGAAGATGATGAGGCTTCATTGGTTGAAGGAGTTGGTGAAAGTGCTGGAGTTGAATCATTTGGAGTCAAGGCTTCTTCATCTATTTCTTCAAAGTACGAGAAAAAATCATAAGTGTCTTCTTTCTCCTCCCAATTCCATGTGCCTTCTTCATAGAACTCGACATCTCGGCTCACAATTGTCTTTCCATTGTTTGGATTGTACAATTTGTAGCCTTTTGAGCTTGCATCATAACCAATGAACACATGTTTCTCACTCTAATCATCAAGCTTGAATCTTCCTTGGTCGGGTACATGAGCATATGCAATGCTCCCAAATACTCTCAAGTGATCAACTCTTGGCTTCACTCCACTCCATGCTTCTTGTGGTGTTTGATCTTTGACATTCTTTGTTGGGGAGCGATTGGACAAATAAACGGCACATGCAACAGCTTCGGCCCAAAATTCCTTTGGCATATTTTTAGCCTTCAACATACATCTAGTCATATTAAGAATAGTTCTATTTTTTCTCTCCGCTACCCCATTTTGTTGTGGAGATCTAGGAACCGTTAGAGGGCGACGAATCCCATATTTTTCACAAAATTCATTAAATTCTTTTGATGTGAATTCGCCACCTCTATCGGATCTTAGAGCTTTGATTACATAACCACTCTCCTTTTCCACAAGAGCTTTAAAATTTTTAAAAGCTACAAATGCCTCAGATTTTTGCTTTAGAAAATAAACCCAAGTTTTTCTACTATAATCATCAATAAAAAGCAAGAAATATTTATTGTTACCACATGAAGGAGGATTGATTGGGCCACACACATCGGTGTAAACAAGTTGGAGAGGCTCCTTTGCTCTTGAATTAGCTTCTTTTGGAAAACTCCTTCTTGCATGCTTTCCAAGGAGACATGCTTCACACAATTGATTAGGATGGTTGATTTGAGGCATCCCTTTCACCATCTTCTCCTCTCCTAAGGATTTTAGTGCTCCAAAATTCAAGTGCCCAAATCTCATATGCCAACACCATGATTCATCTTTTATGCTAGCCTTCAAACATTTTGCTTCATTGGTTTTAATGTTCAAAGTGAACATTCTATTTCTTGACATAAACACCTTGGCAATCAAATTAGAATTTTTATCTCGAAGCCATAAACAACAATCTTTCATATGAATTTCATACCCCTTTTCAACAAGTTGTCCTAAACTCAAAATATTGCTTTTTAGTTTAGGAACATAGTAAATATCTGTGATTAATTTGTGAGTACCATCTTTTAAAGAAATTAAAATGGTACCTTTTCCTTGGATTTTCACCTTGGAAGAATCTCCAAAAGAAACATTTCCTTTCACCTTCTCATCAAGTTCCACAAATTTCTCTTTGCATCCACACATGTGATTGCTTGCTCCATTGTCAAGATACCATAAGCATTTGCCTTCCTTCTCACCATTATTAAGTGATAGTAGTAGTGTTGACTCTTCAACTTCTTTATCATCAACAAGATTGACCTTCTCTTCAACATTTGTTCTACACTCCCAAGAGTAATGGCCATATTTATGACAATTAAAACATTCAACATTAGATTTATCATACCTCCTTTCATATGCTTTTTCATAATTGTTTCTACCTCTTGCTCTTCCTTTTCCTCTTCCACGACTTCTAGTGGATTGATGGCTCCTCCATTCATTATTGTCAAAATTATCACGATCTCCTCTTCCTCCTCTTCCTTGGCCATGACCACGTCCACGACCACGTCCTCTTCCACGTCCACGTGCTTTTTGACTACTTTCTCCTCCATTTTCTTTCAAAGAAGCTTTGGCTTTGAGGACTTGCTCCAATGGCTCATCATGTCTTCTATTGAACCTTTCTTCATAGGCTTGAAGAGAACCCATCAATTGATCTACAGTCATTGAGTCTAAATCCTTAGACTCTTCAATAGCACAAACCACATAATCAAATTTAGCGATTAAGGAGCGAAGGATCTTTTCCACCACACGAACATCTTCCATATTTTCTCCATAACGCTTCATTTGGTTCACAATAGCCAACACCTTGTTGCCAAAATCTAAGATAGATTCAGATTCCTTCATATGCAATGATTCAAACTCTCTACGTAGAGTTTGTAGGCGCACCTTTTTTACCTTATCAACACCTTCAAGGGAGGTTTTCAAAATCTCCCATGCTTCTTTGGATGTGGTTGCATTTGACACCAACTCGAACATAGCTTCATCCAAACCTTGATGAATGAAAGTAAGTGCTTGTTGATCCTTCTTCTTCGACTTCAACAAAGTCTCCTTCTCATTTGGTGACAAAATAGCCTCATTTTGAGGTTGGGCATAACCTTTCTCTACAATCTCCCATGCATCTTGAGAACCTAACAAGGCTTTCATGCGACGACACCAATTATCATAATTCTCTTTGGTAAGACGAGGGAATTGAAACATACTCAAGCCATTGTTTGCCATCTCTCAACTCACAAAGTGTTTCTCTCTCAACACTCTAGAACTCAAGCTCTGATACCACTTTGTTGGAAGAAGAAGAAGATTTTATTTCATTTGGCACACTAAATACAAGAGTATGATCCCCTATTTATACTAAAATAGAGTGACCACTCACATAATTTGCTTATTCAAGAATACTAAATGCTCACATAATTGCTTATTCAAGACTTTGTAACTCACAACCTTACAACTTTCATCTTCCACAATTTAAGGCTCATAAAACTTGTTATTATTATTTTTCTAATTAATATCTAACAGTAGGTTCAAATCCCTTTCACTAACAAATCAATAACTAATATTTATGGATAAAAAAACACAATAAAATTGTATTTTCATTATATAACATTTGCATATGAACAACGAAAACATATTTGCTTGACAAAGTTACTCAAAGATTGAGTAAGTTTAAAGTTTCCCAACTATCAATAGCAGATAGAGTTACTTCGACAAAAGCAGTTATTCAAGCATTACCTACTCATGTGATGCAAACTACCCCTCCTTCCCTCTGCGGTTTGTGAGGAAATTGACTAGAAGTGTAGGAACTTTGTTTGGGGTCATGTACACAACAACTTCAAACAAAGTCCATTGGAGGAAATGGGATTCATTGTACACCCCAAAGAGGAAAGGAGGATTTGGTCTCAGAAAAGCGAGTTTGGTGAACCAATACCTCTCCTTATGAAGGCTGGGTGGAACCTCTGTACGAAACCCAATGACATATGGGTTAAAGAAGTTTGTGCAAAATACCAATGCGATAATGATATTTTTCCTGTTGTTGATCAACGTAGACCTGGAAGTAATTTAAGGCACGAAATAGTGAAAGTTTGGGATAGTTTATGTCCAAACTAGATTTGGAGAGTGGGTAATGGCAGACGAATCCACTTCTGAAAGGATTATTGGGTTTCAGGTTGGCTTATTCAATCCAACCATGAGGATAATATCTTGGTGTGCTTCTATGTCAATGCTAATGCCGCATGGGATATGAGGAGAATATCAAATGAACTTCCATTGAATATTGCTCATAGTATTTAACGTTTGAAACCTTTAGTAGACGAGATTTTTTGGAGTGGGACCACTTAGATGATGGTCAATTTTCAACTCGTCAAGCTTACATTAGATTATCTAACTCGCAAAATCTTTAAGGTAATCAGCATTTTAGAAATATCTGGACTTGGGAAGGACCTGAACGTATTAAATTTCATCTTTGAAAGATTGGCCATGGAGTGTAACCAACAAATGATTTGAGAGGTTGTAGACATATTATTACTGATATTAATTAATTGTCCTTTGTGCAACGACCATGCAAAAACCTTTGGAGCATGCGATATTAGGGGTTGCATGCATGTGGGCGAAACAGGTATCACTCTCTTTCAACATTCAAGAAGAGTCTTTGTGTTTTCCAACAACAGATTATTGATTGGATGAACTCAAATATCCGAAGCAAAAAAGTTGATGAGGAGAATAAAATGAGTACGATTTTGGATCAAATATGCAGCGTAGGAATCAAATGATTTTCCGCAACAAGTGGATAATATCAATCATAATAATTAGTTTTCAATTCCTTTAATTATTTAGCCGTGCAAATATGTTATTTCCAATTCTGATTTGTTGAGAATTATTAGGAGATTGGTAGCTTGATTCACTACATATTAGGGTTGTTCACTTGTATATATATCACTGTAAACTAATATCAAATTCATCAATAAAAGTTACAAACTTATTCCTCTATATGGTATCAGCCTAAACGATCCATCCATTCCCTATTTCTTCAATTAAGGACGTCGTTCCCCACCCTTGCCTCCCATGGCCGACAACAACTCCTTCATTCCCAACCCCCATGAGCCATCCAAACCCCTTGCTTGCATCACTTTCACCAATGTCACCAAACTTCTTCCCAACAATTATCCTAATTGGAAACAACAAGTTGAAGCTCTCCTTGATGGCTATGATCTCCTTCAATATCCAGATGGATCTTTTCCTGCGCCGTCGGAAACGACCCCCACCACTGCATCACTTCCGGTAACAACTCAGAATCCTGCTTACCAAACCTGGCGTCGACAAGACCGCCTTATATATGGTGCTCTCCTCACCACTCTCTCTAATGAAGTGGCCTCCTTGGTGTCTTACACCAAGACCTCGCATGATCTCTGGATCCTTCTCAAAAACACCTATGCCAAAGCATCTCGCAAACCTTTTCTCGGCCGCTGTCAGTGGTGCAACATCAAAGGTCATGTTCTCTCTCAGTTCAAAACCTTCCAGCAGCAGCATCCTAGTGTCCCACCGCCACCTCGTAACTCTCCGGCTCACACTGGACAGGTTCAGGTCAATACTGCAACTGCCGGCCCATCGCAACATGATTTTCTGTTTGACAGTGGAGCGACACATCACGTAACCAATGATCTCGATAATCTAGCGCTTCATCATCCGTACACTGGTCCTGACTCACTGTTTATGGGTAATGGTTCAGGTTTAAACATCACTCATTCTGGAACACTTTTACTTAATGATTTATCCTTGTCTAATGCTCTGTGTGTTCCTTCCATGAAACAAAAAATAATCTCTGTCTCTAAACTTACCCAACAAACCAACTCTGTTGTTGTTTTCCTGCCAAACTCTTTTTATGTGAAGGACTTACAGACGGGTCACACAACCCATAAAGGCTCATGTGTGGATGGACTCTATCTCTGGCCCGCCACCTCACCCTCCGTCCACACGGTTCGAACAGAATCCTCTGCATCATGGCATCATAGGCTTGGGCACCCTTCATCCTCTATTTTCAAATTTGTTCAGAAACATTTTTCCTTAGGCTCAAATAAATTTGCGCAATCCGATTGTCACTCGTGTCAAATTAACAAAAGTCATAAACTTCCATTCCATGAATCCACTCTTCAATCTTGTTATCCATTAGAAATAATTTTCTCTGATGTCTGGACTTCTCCTATTTTATCAATTGAGGTCTTCGCTATTATTGCATGTTTGTTGATCATTTTACTCGTTATATTTGGCTATATCCAATGAAACAAAAATCTGATGTGCAAACTATATTTCCCAAATTTAAATCGCTAGTTGAAAATTTCTATCATCACAAAATAAAAATTCTTTACACAGACAATGGTGGCGAATATATTGGTCTTCGCCCTTTTTTACTAAATCATGGTATAAGTCATCATACAACGCCACCTCATACACCTAAACATAATGGAATTTCAGAACGCCGAAATTGTCACATTGCTGAAACCGGTCTCTCTCTTCTCCATCACTCGGGCTTGCCCCTCACCTATTGGCCTCACGCCATGACCACCGCCGCTTATCTCATAAATCGCCTCCCAACTCCAATTCTTGGGTACCAATCACCCTATTCTAAATTGCTCAACATTAGTCCGGATTATCATAAGTTAAAGTGTTTTGGATGTTTGTGTTTTCCCTGGACTAAACCATATGCTAACCATAAACTTGCACCAAAGTCTGCTATGTGTGTTTTTGTAGGTTACTCGGCTGATCAACATGCATATTTGTGTCTCGATCCCACAACAGGAAGGATCTACACCTCTCGGCATGTGAAGTTCGTTAAATCTGAATTCCCGTTCAACTCCCTAGTAACTCACGTTAGTCCAAGTCCGGAGCAACAAACAGGCCCACTTCAACTCTCCATCTTACAACCCATGAACCCACCGGAAGATTCATCTCCTGCCCCTTCCTCCCCATCCATCACCAACTCCCCATATATGGCCCAGTCCTCCACCGAACCCACAAACCCCACTCAATCTCCTCCTCCAACCTCACAATCATCCCCGTAACTCTCTACTCCACCACTCCAAACCATTGTCAACCCAAATGGAGGTGGGATCATCACTCGGTCTAAAAACAACATTATCAAATCCATCCAAAAGCTTAATCTCCATGTCCAAGCCTCCTCTCCCATTGAACCCAACACCATCACCCAGGCCCTTCGCGACCCTGATTGGCGCTCAGCCATGCAAGCCGAATTTGATGCCTTACACCACAACAACACTTGGGATCTTGTCAGTCGGTCCTCTGATCAAAATTTGGTTGGCTGTAAATGGGTATTTCGAATCAAACGAAATCCAGACGGATCAATTGATCGTTACAAGGCTCGGTTAGTCGCCAAAGGGTTTCACCAACGCTCTGGTTGGGACTATACAGAAACTTTTAGCCCCGTTGTTAAACCGTTGACCATTCGCATTGTCTTAACTCTTGCAGTTCATCAAGGGTGGCCCATACGTCAGCTTGATGTCAACAATGCATTTCTTCAAGGGACACTTAAGGAGGAAGTCTTCATGATACAACCACCTGGTTTTGTCAACAAAAACTTTCCTGATCATGTTTGTCGCCTCAAAAAGGCACTCTATGGGCTGAAGCAAGGACCCCGCGCCTGGTATACGGAGCTTCGCGTATTCCTGCTCTCCCTTGGTTTTGTCAATTCCACTGCAGATGCATCTCTTTTCATCTACCAAAAACCAGAGGTTACACTTTACTTATTAGTATATGTTGATGATATAATTATCACTGGAAATTCATCTGTAGAGCTGTCCAAACTCATTGCCACACTTGCTGCTCGGTTTTCGTTAAAAGATCTTGGATGTCTCAGTTATTTCTTGGGTGTCGAAGTAATTCCTTCCGCTGCAGGAATGTTTCTTTCACAAAGGAAATATATCATTGATCTGCTACATAAATCAGGCATGATAAATACAAAACCAACATCCACTCCTTTGTCAGCGAGTGTTCAATTACTTAAGGATTCTGGTGATCTCCTACCCTCTCCAAAGGAGTACCGCACACTGGTTGGAAGCCTTCAATACTTGAGTCTTACACGTCCAGATATCGCCTTCAGCACTAACAAACTCGCACAGTTCATGCAAAATCCAAGAACGGCGCATTGGTCTGCACTCAAACGAGTGCTCCGATATTTGGCGGGCTCTTGTGACAAAGGAGTCTTCATCTCAGCGACTGCTCCTTTGACCTTTCATGCCTACTCGGATGCTGATTGAGCTGGTGACAAGGATGATTATGTTTCAACCACTGGTTACTTGTTGTATCTCGGTAACACTCACATCTCCTGGAGCTCCCGCAAACAACGCTCTGTTGCTCGATCATCAACTGAAGCAGAATACAAAGCCTTGGCTGACACGGCTAGTGAACTATTATGGTTTCTTTCCTTGTTCACAGAACTTGGTCACATGCCCACTGCCAATCCAATCATATACTGTGACAATCTTGGTGCCACAAATCTCAATGCTAATCCTGTCTTCCACTCTCGGATGAAACATATAGCCTTAGCCTACCACTTTGTCCGAGAACATGTTCAACATGGCAAGTTTTGAGTGTCTTTTGTGTCTACCGATGATCAACTTGCTGATATTCTAACAAAGCCTCTACTTCGCCCTCGGTTCGAATCGCTACTGTCCAAGTTGCATCTCTCATCCAGATTATACAACTTGCGGGAGGATATCAATCATAATAATTAGTTTTCAATTCCTTTAATTATTTAGCCGTGCAAATCTATTATTTCCAATTCTGATTTGTTGAGAATTATTAGGAGATTGGTAGCTTGATTCACTACATATTAGGGCTGTTCACTTGTATATATATCACTGTAAACTAATATCAAATTCATCAATAAAAGTTACAAACTTATTCCTCTATAGATAACCACAACTGGCTTATTGTCAAACATTTGGGCCCTAGTTCATGACATTTGCAGAAGCAAGGAAATGCAAAATACCCTTCATCCCGACAGGTTTGGATTCATGACTGATAACTTCAGGAATCTGGACATCTTGTGGTGCTGTTATTCACAACAGTGAAGGCAAAATTATTCAAGCTTATTCTAGAAGGCTCGAACATTGATCTATATTGGAAGCGA